>NC_135786.1:165740000-165905000 GCF_051106095.1 Pogona vitticeps
GGATCACCATAAGTCAAGAGTTGACTTGATGGTACATGTTTATAATTATTATAGCTGTAGGAGATGCAGATATTCAGCAGGTGTAGCATTCCCAGGAATGGGAATTATGGACAGTTTGGGATCCTGCCAGAAGCCAAGGCTGCTAAATTTGCAACAGATGTCAGTCAGAAAAGAACTGCAAACAAACATGTCCTTGCAGAGAACTGGACAACCAGCACATATCAAGCAGGCACACAGAGGGCAAGGCATGCACAGAGCACACAAACATAGTGATGTGGTATGGGCAAGGCGACAGGGGCCATTGCCCTGGAGACAAAATTCTTGGGCACACACAATTTTAGCCCTGCTCTGGAGCCATTGGGTGAGGCAGAGCACACAGCGGGTGAGAGAGCATGCAAACCTTGCTTCCCCTCGCCTCGCCTCTTCTGGCTGTGGCTGCACTGCTTGCTCTCTTTCCCCCTCTGCGCAGGCTATGGCAGCAGGATTTGGCCATGGCAAAGCAGGCCCTCCTCTATGGAGAGGAGGGCAAAGTTGGCCCTGAGGAGTTGGGCCTCCCCCCAATGTAAACAAAGTGGGTGGGTGGGTCAAGTGGAGGGGAGGATGTGGGGAGGGGGCTCAGCTGGGCCCGAGCCCCCTCCCCTTCTACCTTCCAAAGCAACCTTGAGGGGCACAATACTTGCCTTGCCCTGGTGCTGGCAGCCCACATTACACCACTGCATAAGCAAGTGAAAGTGGAGGGAAAGGAGACCACTTTAAAGCTGGAGGTGGAGAGAGGTTAAGACCTAGAGACCCTCAGGATGAACAAGGCACACAAAATATTCAAACAAGTGAACAAAAACAGGTGCAAACTGGGCTGGATTAAGATCTTTAGAGTCCTGAAACACTGAAAACATTATGGTGCACCCTATGAATATAAGGGGCAGGGGAACCAGAGGCCAAATTGCTAACGTGTGCTGCATTATGGAGAAAGCCAGAGAGTTCCAAAAAAAAATCTACTTCTGCTTCATTGACTACGCAAAAGTCTTTGACTGTGTGGACCACAGCAAACTATGGCAAGTTCTTAAAGACATGGGAGTGCCTGATCACCTTATGTATCTCCTGAGAAACCTATACGTGGAACAGGAAGCAACAGTTAAAACTGGATATGGGTCAACTGATTGGTTCAAAATTGGGAAAGGAGTACTACAAGACTGTATATTGTCTCCCTGTTTATTTAACTTATATGCAGAATACATCATGCAAAAGGCTGGACTGGATGAATCCCAAGCCGGAATTAAGATTGCCAGAAGAAATATCAACAACCTCCGATATACAGATGATACCACTCTGATGGCAGAAGGTGAGGAGGAATTAAAGAACCTTGTAATGATGGTGAAAGAGGAAAGCGCAAAATATGGTCTCAAGCTCAACATCAAAAAAAACCAAGATCATGGCCACTGGTCCCGTCACCTCCTGGCAAATAGAAGGGGAAGATATGGAAGCAGTGACAGATGTTACTTTCTTGGGCTCCATGATCACTGCAGATGGCAACAGCGGCCATGAAATTAAAAGACGCCTGCTTCTGGGCAGGAAAGCGATGACAAACCTAGACAGCATCTTAAAAAGCAAAGACATCAGCTTGCTGGCAAAGGTCCACATAGTCAAAACTATGGTTTTTCCAGTAGTGATGTATGGAAGTGTGAGTTGGAACATAAAGAAGGCTGACCGCCTAAGAATCGATGCTTTTGAATTGTGGTGCTGGAGGAGACTCTTGAGAGTCCCCTGGACTGCAAGGAGAACAAACCTATCCATTCTGGAGGAAATCAACAGCAATGAGTATAACGAACATCAGGTTCCACATTTTTTTAAAAAATGGTATAACATGTACATTAGAGATATGAAAACACAATAATTTTATAGCAAATGCAAAAACAACAAGACCACCAACCTACATATTTACATATACCCAATCTCTCAAAATACAGAAATATTTAAAAAAACCACACAAAAAAACCCAAGTGATGATGATGATTAAACTATTTAACCAAAACATAAATTTTCTTGCTGGGCAAGTCTTTATCCTTTTTAGTTTTTACTAATTAATACTCAATTATTTTAGGTACAGAGGTAGTTTTCTTTGGGTTCTTGAGGGAGGGAGGGAGCCAAGGGTGAGGGATGGATGGGGTTTGTTAAGGAAGATACACCATTTGCTCCATGGTAAATGTGGCAGAGAAAAAAAATTTCTGTGGTGCCTCCCTCCCTTGTTGATGCCATAAGCACATGCTTATGCTGGTTAATCTGGGGCCATTTCAGATCACAGGAAGTTTCCCAACCCAGAGAGTAATGATATGTCCCAGCTACAATCAGTATGCAGGTAGAACAGCCAAGAAAGAATTTTAAAACATTTTGAAATTAGTGGAGCAACTGATCCTTCCATGTAACAATTTAAGTAGAGAACCTAGAGCTACTCCACTGTAACTCTGCTTAGTCGCTTGTCTCCAAAAAGAGTACAAAAATTTGACTGTGATCTAAGTCTTGGTCTTTACTTGAATGAGAGCCGCAGGTGCTCAAAGTTATTTTTCAAATGCTATTACTATTAAAGATACCATATAATCATCAGCGACCACAGAATTAAATAATGTCTGTGCAGAATGCCTTGCCTCTGAGACAGGAACTACACAGCTGGATTTGGGAACCCATTCTCTCTGAATATGGGCATCAGGCTCTCTGCCTTTGGCATAAAATTACGTACTTTTTCAACCATTAAGAGTGCAATGGGGTGAAAAGGGTTATAAACAGATATTACTGGTCACCTAGTCCTAAGGGTGAAGGCGGCACAGGTGGGGAAAGTTCAATATGTATTGTGTGTAGTCGCTACTGAGTTTGTCTTTTAGTTTTAATTTTGTGATTTGTAATTTTTATTTTATTAATTAAAATAAAAATTAAAAAGATTGCAATTTAATACTTGTTTACTCAGAAGTAGGTACCATTAGATTCCATGGGGCTTACTTCTGAGTGACTAGATATGGGATGGATCACAGACAAAACAAATTGTTCTGAAAGGGAAGCTCTTCTAGCCCAAGCAGCTAAGGCTGCATGCATGTGCATATGAGCACACCTATATAGAGATTTCACAGACCCTTTTACCAGACAAATGCAACACTGAAAAAACAAAACTAACCATACACATATGATAATAGTGATAATAATGATGCATGAGAAAGATCTGTGCTTATGACTTTTGGAAGGATGGGGATGAAAAGGAGCTAGTTGCCAGGTCCACCTAGGGCTTTCTATTATCGCCAGCAACAGCCTCTTTAACTGGTGCCTTTATCAGGTTATACTAATTGTCTACCCTCAAGTCAATTCTGGCTTATGGCAACCTTTTTCAGGGTTTCCTAGGTAGAGTGTACTCAGAAGTGGCTTGGGACCGTCAGTGGGCCCAAGTCCCCACAGGCCGGCTCTTCTGGAATGAACGGTGGAGAACTGAGCTCCAAACCTCTGATTCTCAACTCACTGAGATACTGGAGTACAAAATGCGAAAGAGAAAAGAACAAGCAGCTTTGCCATCTTCATGTCACCACATGCTTGAGCTCTTCAGGGCAGAGGACTGTGATGGCAAGCTCTTAATAACAATATAACGTGCACATCAGAGCAGTCTTGACACAAAAAAGTTGCACTTACCTCCCTTGGTACCAGATGCAGTTCCTTTGTACAAATGTTTTTCTTTCTTCTTAAAATCACCCCTGAATAGAAAAATAGAGGCTAAGATGAAGTGGCATTTTGACAAGGAGATTCCCATGGATAGAGCAAACGAGGAATGGCTCGTTGCCAGAAAAACCAGGCTTATGAAAACACTTGTGATTTTTGGGGGGGGGGGGGTTAATAAAGAGATGTAACAAGTGAACAGAATAATTTAGTACTGAAGTCTATGAGCTAGTCTACATGAAATACTCCTGGAATTATTACAGTTTAGCCACTGGTAGAATGTGACATGAGATGCTAGTAAATAATGAAAAATAAAGTAATACAGCACCAAACCCTTCACTTCATGGACACCAACCCCCTAGACAATGGCTAAAATCAAGCAACATTTTTCTGCACACATCTCAGGTTCTCAATATTAAACCAGAAGAAGCTAGCCGAAACCTATGGAGAACAAAAACAACACACTTTGCCTAATGCAGTGGTTCTTAACCTTGGGTTACTCAGGTATTTTTGGACTGCAGCTCCCAGAAGCCATCACCACCAGCTGTGCTGGCCGGGGTTTCTGGGAGTTGCAGTTCAAAAACACCTGAGTAACCCAAGGTTAAGAACCACTGGCCTAATGGATTGCTGAAGAGTGTCTCCCACCAGGACAAGACTCTAGCTGGATCTTCTGGAAGTCACTTCAATAATGCTATTGAAGTAGCCTATTTCTGGTCAAAAATAGTCTAATTATTAACATTTTAATTTGTTTTTAATTTTACCTATATTGAATATATATCCATAATTTTAAAGAAGGCACAGTACTTTTATTTATTTCCACCAAAGTATCCAGTTAGGTCTTCTCTAGTTAGTGGTGTAATACAAACCACTGGTTTGATGACCAAATAGAGTTCATCTTATTTAGTAATTTTTGTAAACTCTCCAAAAGCGCAGGAGGGTAGCTTCTGGGGTACCTTGACAATAGCCTTAACTATACCAGCAAGGGGCTTTAAGGTGACTTATGTCCACATCAAATTTAAACAGTATGGCACCTCCCCCCCGCCAACTCTATTTGGTCACCAATAGATTTAGCCTATTAGTATAGTGTGTTCCTTCCCTATTTGCAAGGTGTTTCAGCAAATCTGCCAGCTTGTGTCTGGCTGACAGTATCAGCAATAGCTTCTACGGTTGCCCACCCACATAATATCTTGTTTTCAGTTCCACTGAGTTTATCATGGCCACACTGGAGTGAATCGATAGGAACCTGGTTCATTCCATATGGCATTACGTAATTAGGCAGAAAAGGTTTTTACATTTGTTCTGGAGATACATGGAGTTTCTGTTTTCTGAGTACAGGACTGCAAAACACAGGGGCAGCATCCAAAATGGGTAGACAATGTGGATTGTAAGCAGCTTCACCAGTTTCAAAAGAAACATAGCACCAGGTAATTTGTCATGCTGGCAAGGGATCCAGCGGACTGTAGTTTAAAAAAGTAACTTTGTCAGACGCCGATGTTTTGACCCTTTAATTTCAATACTACTGATACAATCTCATATTGAATTAAATGGAAACATCTGGCACTTCATAACTAGGCAGTATTAACCATTAGAACTCACTTCCCTCAGAAGAGGGACTCAGGTTTCATGCCCTCTCTATGGCTGTGTGAAGTCTAACTTGGCCTAAAGAAAGATTCTTAATTTTTGCTTTACACTTTTACATAGTAAGTAACATCACAGAGGTCTAAATGGGAAAATAGAAGGAAGAAGGAAGTAGAAAGTGGGCAGAATGCTGGCTTGCCCTTCATTGGGACTGAAGAACTGAGATGCAGTAATATATAATGAGGATTAATGGCAAGCTGCGGCTAATGGCCCTCTGCCTATACCTCAGGCCATTAACTCCTCCCTATCTCTTATTAATCCTTAGGTAATGCGCCTTGCACCTCCACCTTTATTGCTCACTCGTAAAGCTGCAGTCACACCAACAAGTCCCAACCATGCTAGGCTATTCTTAGCCATCCTTCCTTTATTTACTTACTTTTCATAACAAATTCTGCTGTAAAAATCAGTTTAAATGCCATCACTTATAAAGGAAAGCAGCTCTCTGTTTTGGAAGAAGCAAGACTTTTCCTGGTCAACGTTACTGCACGTTTCTACTAATAATGACTTCTACAAGGACACGTTTCTTATTTTTTCTCACAACCATCGTGCAAAGTAGTTCAGTAGAATTCCCAAATAAGGAGTCAAGAAAGACAAATAATTTATCTGCGAAAAATGAAATCAGTCAGAGTATCTCCCACTCCAAATGAACTGGATGTGCTTTTAGCAAGGCTCAGAGGTAGCCAAGAACCTACATTTCTTGGCCCAATGCACTGTCAACAGCACTGTGGTGACACAAAGCAAATTAATAAATAATATACCTTCATACTAAATTATTATTGTGGACCATTGGTATTTCAAGATACCATAACTTTAATCTGCAAAAATAATACTAGATACTTAAACAGCTGCCTTACCCAAGGTCAGACCATATATCCATTTAGCCTAATATTGTATGCACCAGGACTGGGTTCAGTTTTGGCCCTCTCTATGCTTCTCTGCATGGTTTGGTCTAAAATTCCCACCAGTTCTGCCCAACAGGACTGGTGGAAAGAACTCTCAGTGTTATAGGCGAAAACATCTGAAACGCACAACGTTCCACTCTGTGGTCTACAATATAAATCGACTGACAGAGACTCTCTCTGAATTTTTCTAACTGGAAACGCTAGAAGCAGAACCCACGACTTTCACAGTACAAAACATACATTCCAACCGAAAGCTACTCTCCTTTCTCCAGGTAGTTTGAATTCACACACATACACCTGCAAGCTCCTTCTGCAGGCAGGGCAGAAACATTGGGTTCAACTTTTAAACCTAACAGATAGCAAAGATCACCTCTGAGTCTGGGTGGTCAAATGGCCATCCATATGCAACTACCCACATCAATTCTGCACCAGCAGAAAGCAATTTTTGGAACCTCTAGAAGCTACCTTAAAATAATTTCAGCACGAATGTAAGAAGACAGTACATACTGTACCTTGAGGAACAAGTAAAGCATTATACACATTTCTAATTATATACTTTTAGGTATCAGAATAAGACCTTCCACTTCCAGCAAGAATATGATCTTTAATGTCTTGCTTTTACTATGAGTTTTATTGCTGGTTTTTGAAATTTACACTTTTAATACCGGAATTGGCTGACTTACTAGTTTTAGTTATTGTTTGATTGACTTTTGTGTGGTTTTATAGCTGCCAAACACCCTGAAGGTACGTGCTAGTTGGATGGTATTTTTATTTAATGAAAGTGACTACAATTAGCACCCTCCCACTCAGTTTCTTCTAGACCTGGCATTGGCAAGATACAGCCCTCCAGATGTTTCTGGATGGCAATCCCCTTAACCCCTAACAAGCACAACAAATAGTAAGGAATGCTGGGAGATTTAGTTAATAATGTTAATAATTAATAATGTTCAGCATCCAGAGCAGTGGGGAACAGGGTGATCTGGGGGACCAAGAGGGGGACTGTTTGGGTGCCCTGTGGACTACAGGTGGCCCATGGGTAGAACTTTATCCACCTCTCCACTAAATAATAAATAGTTATGAAATAAAAGTGGTGACTATACCACAGGTACGAGTTAACAGAAAATACATACAGTATCTGAACAAAAGAGATGTATTTCTAAAAAAGACAAGGAGCAGAGGGAGAAAGCCTTAGAGGACAATGTGATTACTAAGGAAAGAAAGGTATGTCTAGCTTATCAAGGACAGGGGGAAATGCGCGCACACACACAAATCCTGTGATAGTACTGTTTTCCTGGTGAATGAAAAAGAAATGAACAGCAAAATGTGCACTTCAAAAATGTGTGTCATATTGATGTTTTCCTCTACCTTCTGAATAAACACCACCAAGTTGAGATGAATATGGGCATCTGTGCATTTTGATCTATCTAAAGAAGGCACCCCCCACGGTTTGAAGTTCAATGGCATCATGGACAACTCCAGGTTGCTTTGATGAAGGATGGAGGTGAATTTTAAAAGATTTCGTAAGCCTGCTTCTCCACTCCACCCTCCCCAAGCTCCACTCTTCTCACTTGAAGAGCACAGACCTTATATTGTCAGCCTCCTGGCTGGGAAACTAGTCTTTCTTTTACTTCTCTGTGGCCTCTCAGCTGGCACATGTCCTGTGTTACTTGTCAGCAGCCGTAGCACAATAAGCTCTAGATTCATTCTGGGAGTTGGGCTCAGGGACCGGCATTCATGAGGGACTTCATTCGGGTTCAGTAAGCTCCGTAAGTTAGGTATCTGGCTGCAAAGCCAGAGGTTGGGAATTTGATTCCTCACTGTGCATCTTAGAATAGCCAGCATGTGTCGCTTTGGGCAAGCTGCACAGTCGCAGGGTGCCCCCCAGAAAAAAGGGAATGGTAAACCATTTCTGGGAATTTTCTAGCAAGGAAACCCTAAAAAGGGTAGCCATAAGTCAGAATTTACGTGACCGCACACAATTCTTATAAGCTCACTGCCTCTAAACCCAGTATCTGCAGGCCACAAGCCTTAGGCTTAGCATCTGGACTCAGGAACCTGCTCAGTTCCCATCAGAGGACACCACTGGTTCATCCTTCTCTGACTTGAAGCCGGAGGCCAGGGCTATGGTGCCATGACAAGGATGCCTGCAGTGTTAAATGATGACAGAAACCAAGCATTTACTGTGGGGAAGAGAAAAGCAAATCCATGGATTTCCTGGAAGAGAAAGCACATTTCAGGGAGGAACATATGGGCATCATACACGAGAGAGCAATGGGCAAAAGAAAAGCAAATGCAACGAGGAATACAAATCCATAGGTGCACAAAGAACTAAAGCAAAGAAGTTTGTTAACAAATAGGTATTTTCTCAGTTGTGTAGCCCCTTGTATCCTAACATTTGTCTAATTCTGTGTTTTCCAATAAGGGCTAATTACAATTACAAATGGTTACATTTATTTGTAACATTACAAAGGGGGGAGAGACTGTAATCTGTGCTGTTCTTATCAATCTTGCTTGTACTTTCACCAACAATTTGTCTTGCTTGCTTATGGGGAGAAGGAAGAAATCTAATCAAATTCTTTGGAATATGTTTCTCTGCTGTAATTTAGTGGTAAAGTTGGCATGATGCCTAACTATGGAGAGAGAGAGAGAGCGAGAGAGAGAGAGAGAGAGAGAGAGAGAGAGATTTAAAATTCCCTAACTATAAAATAACAAGGAAGCTTTTAAGTCACATTCATGCAAAGGAGACTATGAAAATGTTTACTTGTAGTGTGGTTGGCGTATGAAAAGAATAATCTAGTACAATAATACATTTCAACATTGCAAAATTGTCTGCTATGATATATAAACATTTTATGTAAACAGAGCAAGATTTCAGAGTCATAACATTTAGGTTTTTTTATTAACAAAAATCAATGGTCCAGTAGCCAGCTACACATGAATGCTTCTTAGTCTCATCTCTTCTTTAACCGGTAATTAAACTACATTAATCCTGTTATTTGTTTACTCTTAACTTTCACTCCAGTGACAGTGGCGCCAGTGGTTCTGTCTGGGAAAGCCACTGAAACACCACCATCACCCTCAAATAGACAACAGTGTCCACTGACACTCTCTAGTTGTATTTATCAGTGGCCACTGGAAGACCAGCCAAGATTGCTCCTGGCAGTTTTCCCCCTGCCAGTGAGAGGAGGTACGTAATGGCAGCCTTATAGTGGTAGTAGGTTACCTAGCTGTCCCAAGCACAAGATAGAATTTAATAAAGTAGCTGGAAATTACTACCTTATGTAATATCAAGTGCCCCTATTTGCTTCTTTCATGTTAAGCATGTGCACGGCTTGCAGACAAATGGACTAAATCAGGGTATTTGTTCGATTTGGGGGCAGTTGCAGGGTGAAGTGAACAGCTGCTGTTCACTTGCAAGGCAGAGCAATACCTCAACAGATCCTTCTTATTGCATCTGGCATTCCTAGAATTTAAAAGTATGATCCATGATCTGATCTGAGGAAAGGGAAGATCTGTCCCAGCACACTAAGTGTTGAGAACTAAAGGAGGTGTTTGAAAGCTGAATTATACTCCAAGAGTTTCTCTGGACACTCCAACTACACAGATGCTAGGGAATCAGTTGAAATGGTCATACTGTACACTAAGTATTCTCTTGCAGCAGCTACATCACCCTTTTCATGGAGATACAAGGCAGAGTGAAAGACTTGTGTCAGTGCTTAGATAGCACTTTTGCATCATGGGGCACTCTTCTTTTTCTTCCTTATCTCACTCAGCTTAGCTTACTAAACTTTAGTGAAATATTATTATTAAGATTGAATGTGGGTATAACTACATGGGCATTTGTCCCACTGTTTGGTCTGCTCTGGCAATAGTCTGGTTTGCGCCTTTTCCTGGTGATCACACAACATAACTGCCAGCCAAACCCCAGAGCATTCCTGTCTGCACCTTCTGCCTCCCTGCGAGTGGCTACTCTGTTTTATCTGGGGGTAGAATCGCTCCATTTTGGTTTGTTTCCACTATGAGTGATCACTGGGACTGAACCAAAGCAGAGCTTGCTGCTTTCAATTTCCCTGCACTGTTATGTGGCTTAAGCAAACAGCTTAACCACAATGATAATGGGAAATTTAAAAAGTTTTCAGAGGGAGAAGTGAATTTTTGGTTTTTTAAAAAGCCTATTAGGGCAGCACTGATGTGCTGTGCCTTTTTGGGGGCTGGAGAGTTTAAAATTTAAAGCTTCCTCCCAGAAGTAGATGACAGGAGGGGATAAGGAAGGGCATGTTCTGATGTTTTCTTTCTTTTCAGCCTTTCATTTAAAGGGAGGTGGGTCAAATAGGGTCACTTGAGGTACATGTGCCATGTGGATGCAATGATAGCACCAAATGGAATAATGGACATTAAGCAATCCTTTTTATCACTTCAACCCACTCTAATTGAATGATATAACCAAGCCCTGTGTGGATGACTGTAGAAGGAAGACTGGTGTACTGGCTTTGATTAGCTTGGTAATGCAATTACAACATTAGAGTCCGTGCCTCCTTGACCTTGCTTTTTTCCTCGTCTCTTTTTTCACTTTTTGGTGAGGTACCACAAATATCAAGAACTCCTTACTAGGATTCTGGCCACAATTATAAACACTATCACATCCCTGAAATGATGATGCTGGATGCCTCCCCCAACCCCACTCCAGCTCATAGCTGTTTGCAGTTTCAGTAATGTTTACTTGATTTTTGTGGAGAGCTAGTAAATAGTCAAATAATGTCACACATAACAAATAAATTAGATTGTAATGTTTCTTAGTCAATGAAGCAGAAGTAGATGTTTTTCTGGAACTCTCTGGCTTTCTCCATAATCCAGCGCATGTTGGCAATTTGGTTTCGAGTTCCTCTACCCCTTCGGAATCCCGCTTATCCTTCTGGGAGTTCTCGGTCCACATACTGCTCAAGCCTCCTTGTATGATTTTGAGCATAACCTTGCTGGCGTGTGAGATGAGTGCAATTGTCCTGTAGTTGGAGCATTCTTTGGCACTGCCCTTCTTTGGCATTGGGATGTAGAGAAATGGGCGTGCCTGACCACCTTATCCATCTCCTGAGAAACCTATATGTGGGACAGGAAGCAACAGTTAGAACTGGATATGGAACAACGGATTGGTTCAAAATTGGGAAAGGAGTATGACAAGGCTGTATATTGTCACCCTGCTTATTTAACTTATATGCAGAATACATCATGCGGAAGGCTGGACTGGAGGAATCCCAAGCTGGAATTAAGATTGCAGGAAGAAATATCAACAACCTCCAATATGCAGATGATACCACTCTGATGGCGGAAAGTGAGGAGGAACTAAAGAACCTTGTAATGAGGGTGAAAGATGAGAGTGCAAAAAACGGTCTGAAACTCAACATCAAAAAAACTAAGATCATGGCCACTGGTCCCATCACCTCCTGGGAAATAGAAGGGGAAGATATGGAGGCAGTGACAGATTTTACTTTCTTGGGCTCCATGATCACTGCAGATGGAGACAGCTGCCCCGAAATTAAAAGACGCCTGCTTCTTGGGAGGAAAGCAATGACAAACCTTGACAGCATCTTAAAAAGCAGAGACATCACCTTGCCAACAAAAGTCCGAATAGTCAAAGCTATGGTTTTTCCTGTAGTGTTGTGTGGAAGTGAGAGCTGGACCATAAAGAAAGCTGACCGCCGAAGAATTAATGCCTTTGAATTGTGGTGCTGGAGGAGACTCTTGAGAGTTCCCTGGACTGCAAAGAGAACAAACCTATCAATTCTAAAGGAAATCAACCCCGAGTGCTCATTGGAAGGACAGATCCTGAAGCTGAGGCTCCAGTACTTTGGCCATCTCATGAGAAGAGAAGACTCCTTGGAAAAGACTTTGATGTTGGGAAAGTGTGAAGGCAAGAGGAGAAGGGGACGACAGAGGATGAGATGGTTGGACAGTGTCATCGAAGCAACCAACATGCATTTGACACAACTCCGGGAGACTGTGGAAGATAGGAGGGCCTGGCGTGCTCTGGTCCATGGGGTCACAAAGAGTCGGACACGACTAAACGACTGAACAAACAAATAAATGTTTCTTAAAGAATCTGTAGACTCAATTGTCAAGTACAGATTAGGTCAGGATCCTTCTGCACATGTTTTCATTTTACTTTGATATATGGAAAATCTCATGCATTTCATAAGTGATAAATTGTGTCAGGTTAGCTCAGCCAACACCTGAATAAGCCTCCCTCCTGCAGGAATCCTACATATTTTCATAGATCTCCAAGGAAAAATCAAAAGCCTGTGTCCATTACGGCTGGCACATATTGCAAAAAAGGGTTAATTCCAGAATGATGCCAAGCAATCACAAACAATCATATCAAAATTCATTTGAGTATCAAGGTATGTCTTTTCATTGTTGCAATAATTCCAGGCAACATCAGCTTGTCTAATTTTACAGCCTTTAATTTTACATTGCTTCTATGATCTATATACACGGAGTTTTTCTAACATTCAGAAGTCTTACAGCTATGAAGAAAACTGTAGTCATATATACTTTAAAATATATGAAAACTGAACTTAAGTTCTAAGCAAATACTTAAGTCAGAATTCAATGTAAAATATAGGAGCAAAAGTACAGGAAAATATCAAAAATAAAATTCTAAGTTACATTCTAAAAATGCAAAATCTTACAATCTAAAAAGGCACATTTGAAAATAAAAAGACAAATAATACATCTCTTAAAATATTTAAATTCTTAAGAATAAAATTCTATAAAGAGCATTTCTTAGCCTCAAAGTATATTATTAGATACAAACCCAGAATAGTTCTAAAGGTTCATCCCTCTGCCAGTTAAACTCTGTGGAGGAAAATCCATCATGATTGTTGCTCTTTGATGTCCAAAGTGGCATGGAGATGCAATGAATGCCCTGTTGATTGTGGGTGTCCTATCTCTACATATTTACTAACCCTTATCAATTGTTTTCCTTTTCTTTCTTTCAGGTTTTATAAGAATTGGAAACTATTAAATGTTCTAACATTATAGAAAATCCCACAGACTGCATCTGCTCAAATTCCTGGGCTAGGAAGAAACATTTTGGTACACTTCTGTGTTTGGACTATCCTTGGTACCTTAGGAGATTTCTACCTGATGATTCTGCTAATTTAGTAATTGCATGGGTGTGAACAGCCCCAGAAGTCTCCTCCATGACTCAGAGTTGCAGAAAACACAGGGGATTTATCCAAACTGGGATAAATAAACAATGAACTAGGTACAACTTTTTCCAAATTAACCAGTTGCCCTCAACTAACTCTGATGTCAGAGGTAGGAGGTCTTAGTCTCTTTCTCTTCCAACTGCAGGTCAAGGATAAAACCCTTCTCCTCTAAGAGGTTAAGGACATCACACAAGTGGGCCAAGTAAGGGTGTGGCAGAAAGAGTGGAAGATGGCTACTGTCACTGTAGCGGAATGCAAATGGTGATGTCATTCCTGCCTGTCCAGCACAGCAGCTCAAGGGGGAGGAGCTAAGGACAGGGTAGGAGGGGCGGAGCCAGAGAGACAGTTAGGGAGTTAGTTAGACAGTTAGAGAGAGAGTTAGGGACAGTTAGAGCTGTGGAATGAGGGTTCAGGACAACAAAAGAGAGTGTTAGTGAATTGAGAGGTATTTATTGAAAGCAAGAGAAATATTGATTGACAGCAAACATGATCCAATACGTATTAACACCTGAAACAGTTCATATGTGATTTACCTTTTGACTTGTTTGACAATAAAATAATATTTAATTAAAACTCTGCTTCCTAAGTTCTATAACCCTTAATGTTGGCAGCACCTGTGGTATAAGTTGGTATTTGGAGAATACCTGATGGCAGCGTGAAGGGTGTATACCTTTGTGAGGTCCAAATAAATAGGGGCAACAAAGGGTAGATCGCCACAGTCGCCTACTCTCTCAGAGTGGTTTCAATCACCTCAGCCTCATACACATTCACAACCTCTGGTGCACCGGTTTCTGTTAGTTTGTCTGGAGAAGCCAGACTAACTAACAGAACTAAGCAGACACTGGGATATCCATCCAGAATATGCTCTTTTGGGTTGGCCACAGGAGGAGTGGGAGTGCCTTCTGGAGGTGGTGTTGGACGCTGGGAGTCAACCACAGCTGGGGTCTCAACAGGGTCTTGATGGTTCTTCCCTCACCAGCAGCATCAGTGATGACAACAGTCGCGTTCCCCGTAATATGAGGGTCACTGCCTCAACTGAGGCCATCACACCCTCTTGGCCTCTTCTGATGGCACTGTGAGATGGACCCACTCACCTGTCCAGGTGTCACAGCATTCTATCACCTCCCAGCCAACTCGTGGATCGGTCACAGGCTCCTTTGGCACTTCAGCCTGACAGGCCTCCCAGTCTGCCAACTCCGGTGTCTTCTCCCAATGGTCTGCCTCTCCTGCTGCCAGATCTCCCTTTTCTAGAGGTGCCCTTTCTCCTCAAGTAGTACCACCCACTCCGGTTGGTGGACATCCCCTGGCAGCACTGACTGATCATTATTACCACACCAGGGAGCTACAGGTGGGAAAGTCCTTGGAAGGAGTTTGCAGGGTTTGTTGCCTGCTCAACAATAGATTGGTTTCAGGGATTGTGTCCTTGCAATTTCTACACGTGGAATCCGAAAACCTATACCTCACGGATATACATTTTACAAAAGATGGTGCTATAAGATTATACAATACCCATTTTTCATTCATTCTCCTGTTATTTAGAAAAATCTCATCTATGAATTTACAAATCATAATCAAAACAGTCATTCAGTTGCCAAGATGGTTTCTAACTCATTGTTCTTGCTTTGCCAGAGCTGGCTAACCATTTTGCAATGATTTATGTACACTATTTTTTCAAGTCACAAGTTTTAAAAGTACTTTGAGCCAAATTTTCCTGCACTTCCTTTATTTTGTATGTCTCTTAAACACACGAGGTTTCAAACCTTAATAACTGGGCTTCAAGACTTGCTGTATTTAGAAAAAATTAAGTAAGAAACAATAATTGAAAAGTGTTCTGATACTTGTAGATATGCACACTCCTCTACAACTTTCCAACTCCAATCCTAACTTCATGTTAGCATTCTTAGTTACGCTGTTCTACATCTAATGTTATTCCATTAAATGATAATTAATCCTGCTCTCTCCCATTCCCTAAAAACACATGATGGAGCAAAATCTTAAACAAAAATTAAAAAGCTGATGAGAAATAAAATTTTAAGTAGTGGAGGCTGACAGTTTGGAATAATTGGGGCACTTCCTCATCTCAGAACCCCGGCCAGCCTGCTCCTTGGGCATGGATCATATCTGAAAGTCACCTGATGGGCAAAATGTAATCACTCTTCATTCCATTTACATTTAGTTGTTCTCCTCTAAGTGCAGATGATTCTCAGTGCCATACAGGCTGTGTGATGAGCATAGCCACTTTGACAGATCATTCGCATGCTGACCAAAATGCTTTTCTATGGAAGTCTCCCATCCCCTGTTGCTGGCAATCTTTGCTCCAGATCAACAATAATGCAAGGTAGTTAGATGCTAATCGTATTTCCCCAAGGATAAGATCTTTTTTCTCCTTTACTATTTAAGAAATGTACATAGAGAAGAACTGGCCATTTCCTGTCTCATCTGTCTGGAGCTTGGAACCTGTATCTGTGGAGGATTGCTGAAAAACAAAGTCTGTTTATTTTCTGTTGCTATACCCTGCTTATGATCTTCATTCAACCACTCTACGTCTGCTGCAAGAGCCTGACTGGTGAATCTCCTGCTCTCTTCATCAAGTACTAGAAGGCTGCTTGGGAAAAGAGTAAATAGCTGTGGAGGAGGGCGGCTGCCTGTGGATTTTTGAACCGAAAAGGCAGGAGTTGAAAGGGGGGAATTGTTTTTTTTTTTAAGGAATCCCATTGTGAACCATTTTATGCCTAAGAAAAGTAAGTTTAGCCAATTGGTGTTCACCCCTAAAAAAATATGTGTAGGACAGTATCTTCCCAGATAAGTAAAATGTGTGATTTCTTTCGTTCTTCCAAGTTCTTTTTTCATTGTTTTCTTTTGCAGAAGAGGGGAAATAGCCCTCTCTTCTTGCCAGCCTTCTTTTGCCTTGGTTCATTTTAAGGTGATAAAGATGGTGATTTCACTGGTTCCTTTTTCTGAAGTGCAGTGAAAATATTTTGTAGAAGTTTGAAAGTCTTAACATGGCTGCTTCCCTGTCCATGTTTACTTGGGGATTGTTAGTTGGCAGAGGAGAACACCACTCCTAACTATCCATGTTAGGGGCATATTGGGGTGATGGGCGAAATGAAAGGATAAAAGTGAATAAATAAGGCAGCTGCTCAGCTTGTAACAATGGCACAGAGGGAAGCAGAAGCAGATAGGAAAATTTCTAATGTGGCAGAGTTGCAAAATGGGTGGATGAGGTGTGGTGAGGCAGTATCTAAATGAATATGCATCTGCCAATATTCATTCAGTTAAAGTCATTTTTTGCCCTGGCTCCGCCTGTCATTCCTGGTTCCACATATCACTGGTTGTTGTGCATTTTGTCCCACCAAACCTGATAAGCACTAGCTAACAGTAGAGAAATTAACAATGCACTGTATAATCTTTTACTCTGCAAGGGGGTTGCCACCTGTACACCAGGCAGGCCATCTGCCTTAGCCCCACACCACCCTAAGAGCATATGTAGTGTAGCTTCTCAGGGCTCTTGGGAAAGGTCGGAAAGCAGATAGGGATACATGTTTCCTCCTGCTACGGCCAAATGGTAAAACGTTTTTTAAAAACGTGCTGCTTATATACCAACCTATGGTGCTTAAAGCCCTCTCTGGGCTTAATTTACTGACCTCAGAAGGATAGAAGGCTGAGCCAACCTTGAGCTGGCTACCTGAGCGCCATCAGGATTAAACTCAGGTTGTGAGCAGCGTCTTTACTGCAGAACTGAAGTTCAACCAGTGCACCATGAGATGCTTGTAGTGGTGATAGGACAGATAAAAAGTTCTTCAACACAGTTAAGCTACAGAATTTACTACCACAGATGTGGCAACAGCCACCAAGTTAAACGACCTTAACAGAGTCATGGAGAATAGGGCTGTTATGTGACTCCTGCCCATAATGGATATAGATGGCCTCCAATATCATAGGAAATATGACTCTTGGTGCAAGTTGTTGGGAAACATGTGCAGGGAAGTGACATTATACCCATGTCCTGCTTGTGGTCTTCCCATGGCAAATGCTTGGCCATCGTGGGGAATGGAGTACCAAGCTAGAAAAACCATGATCTGATCCAAGAGGGCTCTTCTGCTGCACAAATCTCCCAATGGAATTTCTATGCTAGGAATAATATCAACTTATAATTCCATTGTTGGTATTTGGTTATCATGAACTGCTCTTTAATCACAGTTGTAATTTTATAAAAAGGTAAAGGTTCCCCTTGACAATTTTTGTCCAGTCGTGTTCAATTCTAGGGAGCGGTGCTCATCCCCATTTCCAAGCCATACAGCCAGCATTAGTCTGAAGACAATCTTCCGTGGTCACATGGCCAGTGCGACTTAGGCACGAACGCTGTTACCTTCCCACCGAGGTGGTCCCTATTGATCTACTTGCATTTGCATGCTTTCGAACCGCTAGGTTGGCGGGTGCTGGGACAAGCGACGGGCACTCACTCTGTCGCGTGGATTCAGTCTTACAGCTGAAGATCTACAGACCTTACAGCACAGAGGCTTCTGCGGTTTAACCCGCAGCGCCACCACATCCCTTGTAATTTTATAGCTATAGCATAAAACTATAGCTATAGCATAAAACTGAAATGAACAGTCCCTAAAAAATTAAAGAGCCAGTGTCAAAAAATGTACCAGATTGAAGTTGCTTTGTTATATTTTCAAACTAGAAACTATTTGTAGCAAAACAGATTCCATCAGAGAGCACATGCTTTGCTGTACCAATAATATCTTCCTATGTTTTCCTTATTTGTGGTAACAAATTGGCACCAGTGATTTCAAAATGTGGTATTCTCAAAACATAACCATTAGGCTAGTTGTTACATATTTAATTTCATGCTTCATTCAGCATAAAGCATTTGTGGGATTGCTGGGCAGAGTAAATTAAGTAATCGGTTAGATAATTTCCTGCTTAATTGAAAGCAGGTAGTTTCCCCCCACAAAAAAGTAATAATTGATTTTGCTTCTAATGAAATGTGTAGCAGTTTCTGCTTTGTTCCTGTTACTGAACAAAATACCTCCCATTATGAGCATACAGCCAAGAAAAATGGAAATGAGAAAAAGAGGGAGGGAGGAAGGGATTAGATTGGTAGGAAAAAAAATGCTGGGATGAAGTACAGAAGGGCTTTGTATTAAATGATATTCTGTATCTCATGCATCTGTGACTTCTATACTACATGGTTTCTTCTACATGCCAGTTGTTAATGCCATGCTGTTTTATCACTTCACATTCTGCCAAGCATCTTTCTCCTTCCTTTCCCGCTTAGCATTAACCATTGTGTAATGTTACTCCTTCACCAACTTCAACCATGATTAACACTAACTGGGATGAAAATTTGAAACCAAGGGGCAAGGCTGATATACAAGGCTTTGTTAGCTTTCATCATAGCTTGTACTGGTGCTGTTATAATGCTATATGCCATTGTTAATGCTAACAAGGAACAGGAGAGGGGACTTCATACTTGAATGAAGAGATGAGCCCACAATCTGCTTTTCATTTCTTTTCATTTCTTAATGGTTAACAGATTAATAACATTATGTGTTCTCTGGGCCTAATAAATAGCCCATTAATACAAGGACTTATCCTGCGTTGTCAAAACAACACTTTTGACAGATTCGGTTTTGAAATGGATTTAATAAAATGGAAGAATTAATTCTCCTGACATTATTCAAATAAAGCATGAATGAATCCAAAAGAAACCCAGATAACTTCATCCATCATTTAACTTATTTAAAAATTGTCAAAGAGAAAAGCACATTTTGCAAGTTTTTAAAAGTGTGCTTGTGTGAACATAGCACTGGACAGTTAGGATTTGTTGTTGTTTAGTCGTTAAGTCCTGTCAGACTCTTCGTGACCCCATGGACCACAGCACGTTGTGCCCTCCTGTTTTCCACTGCCTCCCGGAGTTGGGTCAAATTCATGTTGGTAGCTTCGGTGACATTGTCCAACCTCTCGTCCTCTGTCATCCCCTTCTCCTCTTGCCCTCACACTTTCCCAACATCAGGGGCTTTTCCAGGGAGTCTCCTCTTCTCATGAGATGGCCAAAGTATTGGAGCCTCAGCTTCAGGAGCTTCAGGGTGAGGATACTTCTCTTTTTTAAAAAAAAAAGGAAAGGAAAGTCACTGACTGCTCAATGAGCCTTCTCAAACATCTATGTAGATGTTAAGGAAATAACTAATTCTTTCAAAACAAATTGAATCCTGTGGGATGGAAAGAAGGGAGGGTAGAACAATGGGTTTTTACAAGAGAAAACATATATCCCTATGCTAGCCGGGAATGGGAGGCAGTGGAAATTGTAAAGGCAGTAGATTTCAACAAAGCTCAAGAACTGGAGGTGTGCAAATTCACAAGAGGTGCAGCATTACTTGTGGATTGCTTTGCCTTCATGTAGTGACTTTTCTTGTAGTTTTGCAGGAACAGGGTCTGTCCACACAGAGGAATTTGCTGTGATCTGATTCACACTCAAAAGGTTCTTGTTTTCAGTGTGATCTATTTTATCTCTCACTTTAGCAGTCTTGCTGTTCACACTGGAGATGTTTATTGTCCCTTGGGAAGGGTCTACACAGGTCTTTGGATTGGTGGTTTACTCATGAGTAAGGAGGATAATGGAGACAGGGCAATCTCACAGCAACAGTACTGGCATGAGGGAGAAATGTCAGGGTGAAGGTTGGGGAGAAGGAAGGTAAACCGCCTTTCCCCCATCTTTTTCCATAGCCGGGCCTCTGCTAGGACTGCACTGCCTTGTGAGGGCAGAGCCCATGGAGTCAACATAGCCGCTTTCCCTAACATTTCCCATAGGTGTCACTCAACTGGCTGCAGTCACTTTCCTTTGTTGTTGTTGTTAAATAAAGTAAGTGGCGTATCAAAAGAGGAATGTATTCACTTATTCACCTACCACGGTATTAGACTTGCTCCGTGTCGGTCTAAGTAGAAATACATATGGATGTCATTGTTTGGTTCAAACCAAATTGTACTAACAGCAATCCATACACCAATCTATATGCCAGTCTAGAGATGCCCATAGTAGAAGCAAGACTATTACTCTTAAAATTACATTCTTAATTTTGTTACACATGAAATTTGTGGTTGATTTTTTCTTGTCCCCCATTACTCAAAAAGCAAAAATAAAGATACATATGCTTACATAGCACTGACTATAGCAGTCTGCATCTCTCTCTTAAGTGTAGGCTATCTTCACAGTTTTACTTGCACAACATTACAGTTTTTACTTTTAAAATATCATAAAGATGCCAAATATTACAATTCCATGGATCGACTAAGTTATGAGTTCCATTTTTTTATATTGTTAGAATAGTGCAAGTGTAAGTCTGAGGTAAAAATAAGTACTGCATATATTTCAATTTTTTCACCAAATTCCCATTTTTTTTTCCTGGAGAAAAACTGACTCTCATAGAATCATGGAATTAATGGAATGGGAAGAGGCCTAGAAGGACACTGAATCCATCCCCTGGCTTAATGTTTTTCCCCTGTACTTTCAAAAAAATTGATTATTTTACATCTCCAGGGAAGAAATGTACCTACTAATTCATTACCCAAAAACACCCTGATATGAAATGTTAACTCCTTTCCCCTTTACCTGTGGTGTTTTAATTGCAAAATAAATGTATAAAAGAACTTGCAAGAAGGGTAGAAGATGGGAGCAGAACAATGTGTTTGTGTCACTCTCTTTTTCTTCAGAAATGTCAGTAGAAAGTAAGCTATGGGAATGAATTTGGGATGGATTATGTGATTTATATATATAAGAATGTAAGAAGAGCCCTGCTGGGTCAAGGCCAAGGGCCCATCTAGTCCAGCTTTCCTGTATCTCACAGTGGCCCCACATAGATACTGCATTTATGTGCCTAGTAGATCAGTAAAATATTTGAGGCTCCGTTACTGCTATCAGCATACAAATGTACAGAAGTCCACATTGTGGGCTTCTATAATCAAGTTTGGATACTCAGTGTGGTGTAGTGGATAAAGGGACGGGCAAGGACTCAGGAGGCCTACATTCAAATCTCTGCTCAGCCGTGGAAATCAATGGGGGCATGGAACTGGCACAGTCATTCCTTAAACATCTCACTTACTTTGAAAGCCCTGTTAGAGTCGATATAAATCACTTCTGACTTGACAGCACATGATAACAATAACAGGAACAGCAGCAGCAACAACAATAGCATAACCAAGTTTAGGGCTCCTTCTCCTATATGATCCCAGAATGACTTTTATAGAGCAATATACGTAAAGTTTTTTTGTTCTAAACTAAAATAATTTGCAGAATAATTCTTCCTGTTTCATACCTGTAATCCCCATAGTAGCCTGCTTATAAACACAGAATATTCTTACAGAACACACTTAGGAACATAGGAGGGACATGGAGGTTTTCTATCTGGCTCCTAGAGGGTTGCAATAAAGTCCCACCCCTTTCTGTAGGTTTTTCTTCTGATACTTTCCTGAATAGAATACCCACAGTCTCTGTTCATTGATCAGAGACAGTGGAAATTCCTTTCCTGACTTGCTTCATTCTCTCTCCTCATGCAGGGAAGGATGATGAACAGTAAAGATGGCCACTCTCAGCTGCATTTGCCCACTGATGTGGTCTGATCATCAGAGGGCTATTTGTGGCAGGAGGGGGAGCATTCCTCCTTCACTGAAAAGTTTGTACCCACTCCTTGCCCATGAAGCTGCAATATTCCAGATAAAACAATAACAGCACATAAGCTGTATTTCAAGGAAGTTCATTCATTATTAATAATCACTGGTGATCCAAAAAAAATTTGAAGAAAGCCCAAGATTCTCATCAACACAATATGGAAATTATTGGCAGAGTTTCCATTTGTCTTGGATGGAGTTACACAACCATTGAAGGCTTGGGTTCATAGCTTGGGCGTGGTTCTTGACTCAGCCTTGTCCAGGTTTCAACAATGGCTTTCAACTGAGCCAAGTATATCAACTCCACCCATTCCTGGAGAAATCAGGTTTGGTCATGCTGTCACACAGCTTCATTAGACTGCATTCACACAACAGCAACACACCCTATTGGAAAACTGTCTAGAAACCAGGTGGGTGGCCCAATATGCTGCATTAAGATCGAGGCCAGTTATGTAGAACACGTTACTTACTCCCTTATCAACACCCCCTCCACTGCATGGTGTTCAGAAGTGAACACCATGCAAATTGCTGGTTGTAAAGCTCCCCATGACCCAAGTTATCTGAAGCACCACATTCTACAGTACACTGTTAGATTGCTCACATTTAAATATCCTCAAAGAGAGGGTAACACAGAGGAGGACCGTTTCAGATTCTGAAACTCCTTATTTAGGAGGCTCAGCTGGTCCGGTCTTTGACAACATCCTCCCAGCAAATACAGACAAGACTATGCAGGCAAGACGTCGGCTCAGAAGCTCATTTGCAATTAGATTGTAGTAATTGATTTTAAACAATTGTTTTAACTGATTTGACGTTTTACCAGTTTGGGTTTTTAGACATGTTTTCTTACTTTTCATTGTGTTGCTGTTCTTTTGTAATTTTTGTTTTATTGTATTTTTATTTTTACTGTAAGCCACCATGAACAACATCTGGTGAAAGTGTGGCTCTAACTGAAGAAGCTTTTAAAAAAAATACTGAGCTGCATAATAGAAAAACTCCGTCTGCCAACAGCAAAGAAAAAAAGCACAATAAATTTAGTTTTTCTTTTCTTTTTCTTTTCAGGCAAAATCCCAATGGTATGAAACAAAACATCCGAATGACGAAATTAAGCTATCTAGTGGATCGTGGTGATGACAACCATTAGGACACAAGAAATAGTAAAGTGGCTGACAGTAGTAGAAAACTGCTGGCATATTAGGCCAAAACCAAAATAAAAATAAAAAATAAAGAAAACCAGAATGTTGTGGTATATGCTGGATGATTTCTAGCTCAGTGATTTCTAGCTGCTGAGCCAGAGGTTTTGAGTTCAATTCCCCATTGTGCTTCCTGGCCAGGAAGTGGACTTGATCATTCATAGGGTCCCTTCCAGTTCTAAAATGATGATGATGATTATATAAAGCTTTGCTACAAAAACTACTATCTCTTGCTTGTGGAACAAGTATGTGATGAATGAAATGTGCTGGTTATTTTGCTGTTTGATTCAACTCCATACCAAATTTCCATAGCACATTTAAGGTCTTTGGGTGAGAAACAGACCTTTTCTTTCCCAGGTTTGGTATTGTCATCACATAGTGGTATTATAATATACAGTGGTGCCTCGTATAACGAGCGCCCCGTTTAACGAAGAAATCGCATAGCGATGGCTTTTTTGCCATCGCTTTTGCGATCGCACTACGATCTTGCCTATGGGGAAAAATCGCTTTGAAGCCCCGCCGCTCAGCTGGGGGAAAATGTCCGCAGTGGGCTGCGGCCTCGGAAGGACCCCGAAGCCACTGTCCCCTGCCGACAATTCCCTTCCGAGCTCTCAAAGGGCCCCCTCCGATATTGGAGAAAGCCCTTTGAGAGCTCGGAAGCCTCTCAGCGGCGGCAGGAGAAGGGTACAGGGGTGTCGAAGGCTTCCAGGCCTTTGCCTGGAAGCCTTCCGGACACCCCCACCCCACCCTGTCCCCGCCGCCAGCAGCCTCCCCGCGCCGCCTCCCCCGGCCATTCTCGGACTTCTGGAAGTCCGAGAACGGCTGGGCAAAGCAGCGCGGGGAGGCTTCAAGCATCGGGGACAGGATGGAGGGGATCGGGAAGGCTTGAAGCCTACCTGCGCCGCTTACCCAGGCCGTTCTCCGACTTCCAGAAGTCCGAAAATGGCCTGGGTAAGCGGCGCGGGTAGGCTTCAAGCCTTCCCGATCCCCCCCACCCTGTCTCTGATGCCGGTAGCCTCCCCGCGCCGCCTACCCAGGCTGTTCTCGGACAACTAGCGCAAGGAGGCTTTAAGCGGCGGGGACGGGGGGGATCGGGAAGGGTTGAAGCCTACCCGCGTCTGAAAACGGCCTGGGTAAGCAGCGCGGGTAGGCTTCAACCCTTCCCGATCCCCCCACCCTGTCCCCGATGCTTGAAGCTTACCCGTGCCGTTTACCCAGGCCGTTCTCGGACTTCCAGAAGTCCGAAAATGGCCTGGGTAAGCGGCGCGGGTAGGCTTCAACCCTTCCCGATCCCCACCCCACCCTGTCCCCGATGCCTGAAGCATACCCGCGCCGCTTACCCAGGCCGTTCTCGGACTTCCAGAAGTCCGAAAATGGCCTGGGTAAGTGGCGCGGGTAGGCTTCAAGCCTTCCCGATCCCCCCCCACCCTGTCCCCGATGCCGGTAGCCTCCCCACGCCGCCTACCCCAGCCGTTCTTGGACGCCTGGAAGTCCGAGAACGGCTGGGGAAAGCGACACGGGGAGGCTTCAAGCGGCGGCTGCAGGGTGGGGGGGTGTTCGCACCCAGTCTCCCCCCACGGCTTGGATCCAAGCCTTGGGGGGAGGCTGGGAGGGTGGTGGGATTGGGATGCCTTTCAGGCATCCCGGGCTTGGATCCCACCCACCGCCGGTTACCCAAGGGTAACCGGCGGCAGATGGGATCCAAGCCCGGGATGCCTGAAAGGCATTCCAATCCCACCACCCTCCCCCGCGGCTTGGATCCGAGCCACGGCGGCTACCCCAGCCATGGCCGGACTCTAGGGAGTCCAGCCATGGCTGAGGTAGCCGCCGTGGGTCAGATCCAAGCCGCGGGGGGAGGGAGAAAATCAGATAATCCGTTCCAATTGGAATGGATTAACAGGTTTTCAATGCATTCCTATGGGAAATGGTGCTTCAAATAACGATGTTTTCACATAACGTTTTTTTTTTCGGAACCAATTAACATTGTTATGCGAGGCACCACTGTATATCTGCAGTACAAATATTTCTGAACAATTCAGGACAGTGAGCCAATATGGATAACAGGGAAGTTTCAAGAGACAATGAAAAAGTTTTCTAAAATGTCCTCTGAAGATGCCGGCCACAGAGACTGGCCAAACGTTAGGAAGAACAACCTTCAGAACACGGCCAAAGAGCCCGAAAAACCCACAACAACCATTTTCTAACATGATTTGGGAATAGTGACAAAATATGGTCCTACCTTTAGCTGTTGAAAGCTTTAAACAGGGCGTAGGAATTGATATTCCAAACACACTTGTAATTACCAAGAAAAGGTTGGTAGCTCAACATGGCATTGACGAGCAAAATGAGATGACACTTTGAATTACAGACAATACCACTTAGTTGAAATGATGTAACAAATCTAAGGATGGAGGGGAATTGCAGATAAGATTTTTAAACTCTGCATCTTTCAAGAAAAATCCCACAGCAACATCGGAGAATTTGGGTTTCCAATTTCAGGAACAAATTGAAACCTTCCCTTGCTTAGGGGTCTACCAAATAGCCTCATAGGAGAGAGGAGAGAAGACAACATCACTACAGTGAACATAAAGAGGCATCCACAGAGAAAGGATCATGTCATGGTTCATTTTTAAAATCAAAGTGGTTTGAAGAGATTTTCCTAGAGAGAAGAACAAAAACAGTATTGGCAGAAAAGAAACTAATTAAAGCTCATAGCAAAAGGAGAGGGGAAAGACAGTCAGATTACACACTGGGAGGTGAACGCTGGAAAAAAGAACAAGCTAGAGGATCATTGACTGAGACAAGATATAATCAAATATCCAAGACTGAATAAGTTTTAAGAACTGGTGTCTGAGAATGTTGTGCTTTCTATTTTTCTTCTCCCTCACCATCTCCTTTTTCTTATGGAGAGAGATATATATTATATCTTAATTGTGTGTATATACAGTATATATTAATTGTAAGCCCGAGAGCAGGAATTGTTTTCCAGCTGATTATTTGGTTAAAACAAGAAATAAAATGGTTTCAAACAAATAAATAAAATGGGGTTTTATGACCCACCCATTTTCAAATGGCCAGTTTGAACAACACATTAAGAGCATATAATTCCAATTATAACAATTATGCTATCTGTTTTTGTATCTATTTGGCAGGGCCATTAAAAACAAAAGAGAACATTTTTTTGCTGTCCAGGCAGGAACAACTATGAAAATCATTGCTTTAAGTAAGTCACAAAATAGGCCCATTTGAATCAATGGATCTTGTGGAGTAGTTGACTGACTAAATAAATCCTGATTGATTCAAAGGGCCTACTTATTATGTTAAGTAACAGGATTTCAGTCGCTGTCCCGCAAACTTTAAGCATCCACAAAGTTTGGCTGTCAAAATTATAGTGCTAGATCCAAGCAAAAATACAAGAGTAAAAATTTTTGTATATGACAATTACTGTAACTATACAATCTTGTTATAGTCAAAGCTATGTATCATTTGGGCTTGAACGGGGTTACTTTATTTTTCAATTTACTTATTTATATATTAATTACATTTTTGCATCCAACTTTTCTTTCAATGGGCTCCAGGTGGCATACATAGTTCTTCTCCCAATTTTGCCCTCACACTGAGAGAGGTCATTCAATAAGTTCCACGGCTTATTTGGACTGGCATGTGGACATCACAGGTCTCAGTCCCACACACAAAGGACAATAAATGAATTATTAAAGCATAATAAACATTTGCATTTACTTTTACCAAATGTGGTATTTCCTTTTGTATTTTTATTATCAAATAAGTCATTTGGACTTGCTGTTATCCGTCACCAACAAGTTGTTAGGTCATCTCTGTTGAACTACAGGAACTACTTACTGCTCTTTATTTATTTAAAATATTTTTTATCCTACCTTTCTCTTTAAAAAGGACCCATCGCTAAAAAGTAAATATTTAAAAGCTAAAAATAGTAAGCACACAAATATTTTAGAATAATTAAACTAACATAAGATTGAAAACAGTAAATAAAATCAATACTAGAAACACATTTAAAAGCAAGAAGGTACATAGTCTACTTTTAAAAACCTACCCAGGGAGCCAGTTACTAAGAGAAAGTCCACCTGCAAAGAAATGTTTTGTCCGCTTGTGGAAAGACAGCAAAGATGGGGCCAACCTGGCCTCCTGTAGGAGGGAGTGGCTACTATCTATCTTCTCCTACAGGTGAAAGATACCCATTGGAGATCCCACATGAAGGATCCCTGCCACGTGCATGTCACATCACATAAGCCTTGGCGGATGTATGACAATTCTCCACTAGTCAGAAGTTGTTTTGCTCCCATGCTGTATCACTATGTGCACACAATCCCTGTTTCTAGCTAAATACCAAATATCTGTATTTTGCCTCCATCTCTTTTTCAAGCAGTAATACTAAAGCTTTGGGCTACATAAGACCTTAGAAAACTAAGAAAAACTCTCAAAGGTCTTGCAACTTTATAAAAAATTATTGGTGTGTGTTTCTCACCATAGGATGTTTAAGGTATAAAGCAAAATACTGTATCATATGGGAAGGAAACACTTACTGGAAAAGACAAACAATGCTAGTGAGAGTAGAAAGCTGCAAGAAGAAAAGAGAAGCCTGAATAGGATTGATTCAATGAAGGAATCCAAGACTTGAGTAGGGTTGTTGAGAACAGGACGTTTTGGAAGTCATTCATTCATCGGGTCACCAAAGCGGAAAGCGATCTGACAGCAAACAAGAAGTTTTTCTGGACCAGAGTTGCAGTGATGCATCTAACTGGTGAAAGAGCATGTCTAAGAACCACCCCATATTGTGCTCTTAAAACAACTCTTTTCGCTTATATCTAACTTGGCACAGCATTCAGTGCATGTCATTAGCTTTCATTATTACAGTACCTCTATCATTACAGAGGCACAATGGACTAATACAAACAGTGGCTGTGTCATCTGTCTATGGATACACAATTCAAGCACAGGCAATACCTTTGTTGGATCACCAAACAGTTACAAATGAAAGGAGCTTTTGAGTTCTGTGGGAAAGAACTTCCTTTCTCAAGAAATATCATGCAAAACAAAAGAAAAATAAGAAAGACAAAAATGATGTGGCACCTTAAACACTATTATATTTTAATGTAAAATTTCACAGACCTTCTTTGTCCATTTCTTCAGACATATGAGGTGGCATACAGAGATCACACAGTAAAACATTCATGCTAGGGTCTAAGAAACAGTGGTTGATGGTAACTTCATACTTCAATCATCATTATCATAGTAGGCATCTTTCAGTCTCAAGAGACTATGGCAACATTGCCAGCTAGAATGCCCAATGGTCAGGGGATGTTAAGAACGATTTATTTATCTTATTTGATTTTTTAAGGCATCCCTCAGTCTTGAGAGACTATGGTAATGTGCTCTCAATAGAGGACTTGGAACAGCATCCAGTGTGGCTGAGGAGGCCGACTTGAGAGAGACAATCCCTTCCACACTGAAGACAAATACAATCTGTCCCCTGTCCAGCTCCCTGATTTTGCTGGTTTCGGGACTGCCTCTTTGCCTGGGGCTGCTGGACAAGGGTCTCTTCAAATTGGGAGAAGCCGTGATGCACCGCCTGCCTTCAGGCTGAATGCTCAGATGTCAAGCTTTCCCATCTCTTGAGGTCCATTCCTAAGGCCTTCAGATCCCGCTTGCAGATATCCTTGCATCGCAGCTGTGGTCTCCCTCTGGGGCGCTTTCCCTGCACTAATTCTCCATACAGGAGATCTTTTGGAATCCGACCGTCAGCCATGCTCACGACATGCCTAAGCCAATGTAGACGTTGCTGTTTCAGTAGTATATGCATGCTGACAATTCCAGCTCGTTGCAAGACTACTTTATTTGGAACTTCGTCCTGCCAGGTGATGCCAAAAATGCGTTAGAGACAACACATAATAATAATAAATAAATAAAATGATGATGATGATGATGATGATGATGATGATGATGATGATGATGATGATGATAATAATAATAATAATAATAATAATACCACCAAGTCGATTCTAATTTATGGCAATCCTTTCCATGGTTTCCTAGTTAGAGAATACTCAGAAGTGGTTTTCTGTTCCCTTCTTCCTAGGGGCCATCCCCTGGGACTGTGCAACTTTCCCAAGACCACGTAGGCTTGCTCTCCTTGCATAAGGCACAGTGAAGAATCAAACTCACAACCTCTAACCTCTGAACTATCCAGCAGCTAACTTTATACTGACCAACTCCAAGCAGTGCGACCAAGATCTAGACCTGCCTCCTTTGCACAAACTACTCTGAGCAGCCGAAGACAGGAATTGAACAAGAAGCCCATTCAAATGGAGAAACCACTGCCACCACAAATTCAGCCTCACGTTGACGGGAACGCGCACGCGCGCGCGCACCTGGGGCGGCTCGCCGGCCTCCTCCTACAGCTGGAAATCGTTGCGCTAAGCTTGGCGTCCCCGTTGCCACGGCGACCGCCCGGGCGGCGCCAGCTGGGCCGAAGTGTGAATGGGTGATGTCACGAGCCCGGCGCCGGCCCGTCTGGCCAACCAGAGGCAATGAATCAGCTGCTGCGGGCCTGAAAGCCGAACAAGGAGTAGCGCGCGGTGCGCAAGGCTTGGGAAGAAAAAAATAGGTAGGAGAGACCAAAGCGCCGCAGCCGAGCGCCCGCGGTTTGCTTTGTTCCGCCTTCTCCGGCTTGCCATTCTTCAGATCAGGGCGCAGGCTTTCTGTGCAGATAAAGTTCCGACAGAAGTGTACATCTTTCCCTTTCACCAAGGTGGATTAGCAAGGATAAAGGCGAGTCACCAGCGATCAGGAAACGGACCCTTCTTTATTGCAAAACATAAATCCCTCCCCATTTACTGGGGGGGGGGCTGTATGCGCGCGCGTTTTAAAATCCACATTTATTTCACTGCTTTATTAAGAATTTCTTTGCATGAAGTTCAAATGTGCCTAAATCTTTTGCTGCACGAAAAAAATGTGCAATCAGACTCTAAAAGGCTTCCATATACCTGTACAGTAGTTCCTTCACAGAGAGACCAAAGAATGTGTAGAACAGTGTTATAGCAGACCGAAGTTCGACAGGTGCAGTTTTCCTGCCATGGACGGTCAGTGTAATGATGATGGTGGGGAAGGCAGAGGCAATTTTTTTTCTGTATTCTTGAAGGCTTTCACGGCCAGGATCCGATGGTAGTTGTAGGTTTTTCGGGGTGTTTAACTGCAACAGCCCGAAAAATCTACAACAGTCTATTTTCTGTTAAGCAGCTGTTGATCAAAGGGGGTGTGGGGGAACTTTGAAAATCTAGCTTTCCCCCTCATTCAGAACTTGCGTAAAGGCCAGATTCAGGGCTGAACAAAGGAGTGGCTCGCTCAAAATTTCAGGGGAGCCTCCTCCCTCTTCTTAGGCCATATGCAGGAGTGCAGTGCGGACCTTCGGCATATTTTCTAGTTGATAATGAATGGTTGAGTGTTGTCCTCTTTCACCATTAAAATTGTTGGAAAAGGAGCAAGGAGAGGATGGATTAAAAGGAATGGAATTAAACGGAATCCAGTGCCTTGGATTGTCCAGTATTATTATATTACTGCATAAAAGAATGCTGTATTAGAATGCCCCAACAGGCAGGGTTGTCTACTCCAGATGTAACTTGCGCTGCCTGAGCCACAGAGCATGTCTTTACTGTTAATACACTAATGTGAAACTGTCGTATTTTTTCACCTTCAGTTTGGAATAATAAGTCATGTTTTCATAGTATAAAATAACAGCCAGAGATCTGCTGCCTGGGAGGCTTGGTGAACAGAAGACGAATGTCACCCTTGGAACTTCTTGTTGCTTCTGTCACCGGCAGCCTAATGCAATAATGCATTTTCAGTAATAGCATAATCCTGCCATATCCTGAAGAAAAAAACTTATTTGGATTGTGTGTATGATTGTCATATTGGTGATTTGGGTACATTTTCATACAGGGTTGTGGAGCCTGCCTAGAATGGGCTGGCATGTAACCATTTGCTCTTTTTCTTTGATTCCTCTGCTGAAGCCCTGGTTAATGTGCTTTGGTTGTCTCCTACCATCTTCTTCTTCCATTGAAGTCCTCTTACCAATTGTTAAATCTGCTACCAAAATCATTTGTCTTGCTTTCTCATCACCCGTTATTTTACACTACCCTCCTCAGATCCCTTTTAGAGATGAGGAACCTAGCTTTCCAGATGTTGCTGCACTTTCAAGCTTCCATCAGCGCCAGCTAGAATGTCCAAGGGTCAGGAAATGTTAAGAACAATTTATTTATTTTATTTGATTTTTTAAAGGCATCCTTCAGTCTCGAGGGACTGTGGTAATGTGCTCTGAATAGAGGACTTGGAACAGCATCTAGAGTGGCTGAGAAGGCCAATTTGAGAGTGACAATCCTTTCCACACTGAAGACAAATACAATCTGTCCCCTGTCCAGCTCCCTGGTTTTGCTGGTTTCGGGACTGCCTCTTTGCCTCTGCCTGCTGGACAAGGGTCTCTTCAAACTGGGCTAAGTCGTGATGCAACACCTGCCTCCAGGCTTAATGCTCAGATTTCAGGGTTTCTCATCTGTTGAGGTCCATTCCTAAGGCCTTCAGATCCCGCTTGCAGATATCCTTGTATCGCAGCTGGGGTCTCCCTCTGGGGCGCTTTCTCTTCACTTATTCTCCATACAGGAGAATTTATAGGCTGCCTTTCTCCCGATAAGGGGATGCAAGGCAGCCCACAGTATTAGAAAGAATAGAATTACAAACACGATAAGCTATAAATAAAAAACAGTTACATTATAAAACCTGGTTTTAAAAACTTGAATGATTAAAACATTAAAAAAAAACTATCTTAACTTTAAAAATAGTATCCAGGGACTTAGTTATGACTGTTAAAAGCTTACCTGGAAAAGTGGGAATTCAGCTCTTGGAGGAAGGATGAAAGGGAGGGGGGCCAATCCCATTTCTCTTGATTCCCTTTCCCTTCTCTCTCTCCAATAGAAATATCTCACTCTTGCCTTAGACCCTATCTGTCCAATCTAGCTTCTTTCCAGTTTTATCTGTGCCGGTAGCCTCCAGTCCTTCACTACAAACAGTATCAGCTGCTCTCCACTAACAGTTCGAACCACTGCTAACCTGTATCGGCTATAATGTTTGAAAGTTATTTTAAAACATAATTAATTATAGCTGTGGTTCAAAATCCCACGAGGTTATCATTATAGTTATAATTTTCAAGGTATTTCATTTCCTATATCTGACAAGTAACTAACATTCTTACATTACAAATAGTTGCATTTTAAAAAATTGTACAAGGTGCTGACCTATAGCACAAAATGTACTCTCATTATCTCAATACCTGCAATAGAAAAGCAGCCCATTTATGAACTATGTGATACATCTTCACATCCCGCTGTCTGAGGAAGTCACACAGCATCCTGAGAGACTCTTCCCATCCTGCTTATAACTTTTTTGAACTGTTACCCTCTGGCAGAAGATATAGAACAATTAAGACTCAGACCACACGTTTTCTAAATAGTTTTTATCCCAGAGCTATAATTGCAATTAATAATGAGCTTAAAGACCACCAGTAGTGAATAATTAGTTGGACTGTGTTACTTGGCCTGCGGTGTAGATGTTTGTATTTTTAGTGGGGAACTTTTAGTGGGTGGGGAGTGTTTGGGGAATTTTGTGTGTGTGCATGTGTCTGGTCTCTGGGTGTCTGTGAATTTCGTTGTATGGGTATACTGTGTATATACTTACAATGACAATTAATTAATTAATTAATTAATTAATAATAATAATAATAATTATTATTATTATTATTATTATTATTATTATTATTATTATACTCTTCCATCACTATTTGGTGAGACCACACCGCTGTAACTATAAAAGTAATTTTTAAAAATTACAGCTACACTCTAGAATAATTGATATTATCTCCTGTTGAGCTGCAGCTATAATCTTTGCAATTGCAACCTTTCCTTTGTAAGTGCAAAAAAGGAAAATACTATTAGTATCTATAATTCAATTTTTAAAAACCCTTATTTATAAATGTGGGATATTGTGATTCTGTAGCCATGATTCAAAGTTCTAGGCTGTAGCTCAGTATTGTTGCACAATATCCTGTCTTTGTTGCCAGCGGGGAAAAGAATGCAAAGCGTTATATAGCAAAGGGCAACCTGAATATGGACAACACCAATAGGTCTACACAGGATACCCTCTTATGCTTACTACCATTCCTAAAGTGACACCAAGCAAGGGAAAATCCCAGAAGCTGAACCTTTTTTTCATCAGTTAACTACTCACCCAAACACAAAATCATTGTCAGGGCTGTTTTTCAACAAGTATGAGCAGAAGAGGGTATCCTGTACATCAGGGGTCTCCAGACGTTTGACCGTGAGGGCTACACTGGATATTTCCAACATTTTCAGGGCTAAAGGGACAGGAACGTGTGTGCTCGCACGCACACACAGTCCCCCAGCACGGACGCCTTTTGAAATAATACAAAAAAGTGTAGGCTCAGAGTTAGCAAATATTGTCACTGGAAACTAAGGTCAAAATAATCCATACTATGCAAGAGAAAAACAGTGAAGAAAGATGAGGGAAATTGGCTCATTTGAAATTGTGTGTTGGCAGAGAGCCTTACAGATATCTCAGAAAGTCCAAAAAATGGGTTCTCAATCAAATCAAGCCTAAATTCTCATTAGAACAAAAATGAGTAAAATAAGCCTATCCTACCATGCATGTTTAATGAAAATACAGAACTGGTTGGAAAATACAGTATTGCTGCAAAAAGTTGTGGAGTGGTGGAAGGAAGAGAGGGAGACCTCACATGATATGTATTGGTCAGTAATGGAAGGTGCAATTGTTAGTCTGCAAAACTTGAACAGAAATTGCTGACCAATATTGATGGGAAGTGGGGAGCAGTAGAAAGAGAGAACAATCTAACATGAGGTGTTGTTAGTTTGCAAGATGTGAACAGAGCTGTTAATGATAGAACATATGAAATATATAGAACATATAGTCACCACACTTCACAAGTGATGTAATGGCATATAACTTATTTGGATTTTTTAAAAAATTATCAAACAATTGTATAATGACAGGATTGATAGAATGGTTGAGACTGTGACAGGATATAGGCACCAAAGTTCTGCTAACATTTAGTAAGCCCCTCCCTAGCCACAAAGGAAAAAACAGCAATTTCACAGCAGTAAGTTTCAGAATATTTGTTCTTTAAAAAAAAGTCTTTTAAAATATTTTTACAGACACACAATCTTTTTGGAAGTACAAATCCCTGTTTGGCCAGGAAGGAGTTAAAAATTAAACCTGACTTAAAGGTCTAAAAGTTCAGATTGTCTAGACTTGGAGCTGTTCTTCCCTTTATAAACTTGTTTCAGGAGTCTGTTCTCAGAAATCCTGAGAGAATATTTATTGAAAGTACTCAGAGCAGAGAAATACACAACTGTTCCATGCTTTTGTAACACAGAAATAATTTGAATATGTCTTACAAAAATTGCATTCTAATTCTCTTTAGATGTATGACAAACTATCCCCCTTTCCAGAGGGCTGTCACGCTTATTACTTTCTTTAACACACCCCCTTTTTTATATATATAAATATTCCTTCCATAGTAGCTTTTGGTGAACTTTTTTTGACTTGTAATTCTCCCTTGCCCAACAATTCTTATGGTTATGAACAAAGATATTGATACAATTGTTTAAATATGTTGAAGTAGAACTTGCAGACAAGACTAAAATACAGGAGCATAGTATCTTTTAAGAGCAAAAAAAACTCTTGAGAGCAAAAAGAGCAATGAAAATGTTTCAAATACATTCTAAAACTAATTTCTTATAGCCTAATAATGACACATGAAAACATCAGATGGCTCTTTTGTATTCCTGTATTGTTGTATGGAGTTTGTCATTTTAAAGACTATGCATTTATGTGAATATTTCTACATAGGTCAGTCCTGATGCATTTGGGTCATTTCCCCGCATTTTTATTTATTTCACCTTACCTTTATTATGTTTATAATAAATTTGACACATCTGACAGCCAATTGGTGCGGTCTGGAACAGAGGACGAAGGAGTGGCAACCTAATACTTGTTTCTGCTACGTTGAAATGCAAACGGGGTTCCCTGTGAGGAACAAACTATTTAAAAGGCCGGCTTCAACATGCAGGTAATAAATTCCCTTCTATCATGTGTTTATCCCTCATGGTGTCACCTGTAGCAGATCACTCCCTGGTGTGTGGCAGGGCCATTCCTTCCCCTCCTTGAACATGTACATGTTCTCTTGTTTCCTGCTTCCTTATAAAGCCTCATTAAGCTCCATTTTTCTTCTTCTTTTTCTCTCTTTTGTTCTTTTCCTTTTTTCCCCTTTCTTTCTTCTTTTTATTTTTCTTGTGAAGCCTTTGGCTTAACCCCTTAATCCTTGTTACCAACTGTAACCAAAGGTGATGACAGGTGTAATATGAAAGCAAAATTCTTCATCTGCTGTGCAAACCCAGCTTCCTTCCAGCTTTGTAACTGAAATAACAGGCATGCAAACCACTTCTGAGTATGAGTCCAATGGTTTAAGTATCTGGCTATGGAGCCAGAATTTGGGACTTCATTTTCCCCACTGTGCTTCCTTGACAGGCTGGGTTCAGTGATCAGTAGGGTCCCCTTACAGCCCTGCAGTTCCCAGATTATTATAAAACCCTGAAAAGGGTTGCCATAAGTCAGAATTGACATGATGGCACGTGATTACTATTTATTATATTAGCAAAAACAAAATCTGCTTCAGACACTAGTCTTCCCCTTCCCTTGATGCTGTTTGACATTTTTTTAAGAAAAAACATAATTAAATACCTCATGAACTTAATTAACAAAATTTTGAAAAATTAAAATCTTATTTTTGTAAAACACTTGCACTAATGAGGCAGTACATAAATCAAATAAGTATGAAAACTTTTTTAAAAAAGACTTAACTGCAGAATTCTGGGAATTAGGTCAGTGGCATTATCACCATTGTTGGTGACAATATCAGGGACAGCCATTCCTCACCATTCAAAGGCAAATGTAATAAGTAATAAAGTTACAGAATCTGGTGCTCCCAGAGTAGTGTATTTTAGATTAGCCTAAAAGTGTTTCATGTGTCTTCCTATTTACAACAGTGTATGTGTTACTGTCTTCTGGCTATTTCCAAGTGTAAGTTCCCTGAAGACTTTTTACTTTGTTCATGAAATGCTACAAATTGCCAGATGATGACACTGTGTGTAATCTATTAAGGATAATTGTCACAAAGAACCGATAACGCTGGATCCTTGTATCATTTATATAATGCACCATTCTGCTAACTTGTTTTGTCCCCACAGTTATACTCAACATTTTAACAGTTCTACTTAAAATGAATAAAAAGACCTTGTGTGTTGTATAAAGGACATAAGGTTCTAGCATTATTGGTTCTTTAAATGGAATACCAGAACTCATCAATTGCTTAGCATTAAATATATTCAGAAGTAGTCCATGCAGTTTGGGACAGAAGTCTTGTACAGTTTGGCAAGATTAGTATATTTAGACATTTTCAAGCACAGGGCACTTCCAGCTGCCTATTCTTACCCTTCACAAAGACAGTGTGTGTCACATACTATGCAGAGGAGAGGGCATCTTCCTTTCCCAGACAAAAGTTGTGATGGTTGTTGCTTCATGTTTTCAACAAATATGTTTAAAAGACAGTCACGTTTTCTTAATTGATTGTCAGGTAATTATATAGGCACATGTCTTTGGGTTCTTGAAATTCGACTACCTTTTCACACAGATCCTGTTCTGTAAGGTATTATTTGTGTAATACAATCAAACATTGCTTGGAAAGATTCCATCTGAGGTTCATACAATGACCTATCTCTGTAAATAAATGATTGAATACCAGCTTAAGATTTTACCTTCCAGTTTGCTAATGGGTGCAGTTTTGCTGTCAGCAGCAGCAATGAAACACCTCGCTTGACACAAGTTAGTCTAGACGGCCCAGCTCATTTGTACCTTCAAACAGGCAGTATTAATTCAAACGACAGTATTTTGTCACTAGGATAATGTTACATTCACTATCCTTTCCATGGACAGCACATAGATTGCCAATTTGTTACCTGGTTTGAGCTGGGGCTACACAGCAATGAGAGCTGCCTACTGGCTAGGCTTTATGCTGCCCCTTTGCTAACAAAAATAGCTGATCTCTGGAAATGTGTGAATATTTGAAAGTTCATTTAATTCTCCATTGAATTATTATTTATTATACTTCTGATGCTATAACATTCAAGCAGAGATATGTTTATAAACCACTGATATCATGGCTATCCCTTTCTCCTGTTAGCAGTGTGGAAACATTTTGTGAAGAGTTTGGTAATTTTTAGTTTGGGGGCTGTTACTCATGACCAGTGAAATCCAAAAAAGTAACTTTTCCAATCTGCTTGGCCTGTTTATTTCATTCTACTTTTTATTTAATTCTAGGTAGGCTGGCCACTGGCCCACCAGGGAGATGTGCAAATATGTCCAGTTATTTTTTAAAATAAAAATTCCAAATTTTAGAGTTTATTTTATTTATTTAAAATATTTTTATCCCATCTTTCTCCTTAAAAGGACCCAAGGCGACTTACATCATTAAAATTCAATATTTAAAAGCTAAAAACTGTAAGTATACAAATGTTAGAAAAGAATTAAACAATCATTATATTAAAAATAGTAAATAAAATTTAGAGTGTTGCTTTTTAAAACTAATTCATTCCTAGCTATTTCAAAGAAGTACCTAGTTACTATTACTTTATTATATATTACTTTACAAGTTAATGACTCATTACTTTTCAGTTACTTTTTAATTACTTTAAAATAGTCTTACAATATATAAAAATAGCTCTAAATCCCCCTATATGACTTTTAAGCAACATCTTGTAAATGATACCTTAAGTATACAGATGAAGTTAATGATGCTACTTGTTGTTATATTAGTTTTTGGAAGTTATGACACTGGGAATGTCTCAGGTCTTTACCCAAGACTCAAAATGTTGCAGGTAATCAGTTCCATTGAAAAGTTCTTCCTTTTTCCATCTTTTTCAGTGAAATATAAACCTTTCAATACGAATTTGAAGAAAAATCCACAGTCATTTCCCTTCCCTTGAGACTTTCTCACTGGTAATTTCTTCGTTTCAAAAATTTTAACTCTTTGTAGAATTTAAAATTTAAAATTTAAACCAATAACATATTTATTACAGTGGGGTCTCGATTTACGAACTTAATCCGTATTGGAAGGTGGTTCTTAGGTCGAAAAGTTCTTAGGTCGAATCTGCATTTCCCATAGGAATGCATTGAAAACCATTTAATCTGTATCTGCTCTTTTCTGTCCACAGAAACTAATGGGAAGCTGCTATTCCGCCTTCTGCCACTAGAGGGGGATATTTTTTCTTTTTTTCCCTTAGGTTCAGGAAAGGAGGAGGAAGGCAGGGAACAGTTTGCAAAGCACTTTAGAAATATTTTTTTTCAACGAAGCCAATTTTAAATCATGTTTTAAAGCATGTTGTGCTGATTTTTTCAGCACAAAGACACACAGGCAGGCTTTTAAAGTCCTGAGCAAGCCTCCCCAAGCTTCTTCAGAGCTGATAGGCGGGGAGAGGAGAGTGCAGGAGCCGGGAAAATCACTGGGTGTCGGCTTTTAGCTGTTTCCTGCTCTTTTTCCTGCTGTTTGGAGGCTACCAAGGCTTGATAAGTGACTTTCTTTTATTTATTTTTAAGTTTCTGATCCTTTTTTCCCCTCCAGAAGCCTCTAAGGGGAGGGAGGGGGCACTTTTTTCCTGTACGTAACTCAAGGGAAGTTCATATGTTGAGTCCTTATTTCCCCTATAGGGTGGGTTCGTAAGTTGAATTGTTCGCAAGTAGGGTCGTTCGTAAGTCGAGACCCCACTGTACTGCCTTTAAAATCGTTAGGAGAGAAAGAATGCTATAAATATAGAAAGAGGAAAACGTAGGACATTTTAAGACTGCCTGATTACAAATAGACATAGATATTTCCTGAAACATAACACACAAAACTAACTGTATAAACATTTTAATCCAAACTCTCTGCATTTTTAAAAAGTTTTAATATTCATGACATTGTTGCAGTCTCTCTTTCTCTCTCTCTCTCTCTCTCTGTGTGTGTGTGTGTGTGTGTGTGTGTGTGTGTGTGTGTGTGTGTGTGTGTGTGCGCGCGTCCCTGTCCATGTCTTGCACTTTGTTTTAAATTATTATCCAGGTAACAGATAATTTACCTCTGTTGACTATTTAGTAGGTAATAGGACAAGTTAAATGCCTTAAACTACAACTTGCTACATTATATAATAATTAACTTAGCTTATGAATGACCTGTTCCCAATTTTTGGAAGCAGTATATAATCTACTTTTGTAAATTGTATGCCACTTGTAACTTACTGCTGTAAACTGCATGAAGAATAAGGCATGTTTTTCAAGAATCTGATTAAGGAAAAGAAAAACTAGTTACATGTCTTCCACATATTTCTTCAATGTACCTGGCAGAGGTCACCTGTGAGGGTGCTCTGCACCAGAGTAGAAATGTCCTGAGAAACTCTTGCCTCCCTCCCCATTGATCATCACCTGCAGCAGACTACTTAACCACAGTTTAATCCTATTCTGCTAAAGATTTCTAGCCCCTGCAAGCTCCTGACTGCTAGGGAACAAAGACTGGTATGTGGTTCTTGCAAAGGTCAATCATTAACCTGCCCTGACAACAGTTTTAGCCAGATCAAGGCAATGAAGGAAAACTAAGGAAAAAGCACTTTCGCTTAGGAATGAATTGTTCCAAATGCCTCTTGTACATTCAGTACCATTCCTTTTCAGCTCGGCTCTTTTTTAGTTCCTTCATGTATTCATTTCTCGCCAGGCGTAATGGCATGATTGGGTCTCCCAGAGATCTGACCTTAAGTTTATTCTAGACACAACACTATAGACCATGCCATTAATTATGAATGAACCTGTGTGTATATAAAGGCACTGATAGGCCAGTCTGGTAATTTTACCTCGTTCTGAAGGCTTACCTTAATAAATAAATTAAGGACAGATCTTTGTGAAATGCCTTTAGAAGAATGAAGGGGAGGGGGACACACACACACACACACACACACACACACACACATACCCTTGAGTCTTAAAAGCCTCCCTATTCAAAGATAAGAGGGTTGGTAACATCAAATGCCTCTATTCAGTCTCTTTTTTGTTTGCATTATATATGACAAGTACATTTTTATCTATGTATGGGAGTGTGAGAAGGAAAGACAAAAGCTTTGGATATACAACTGGCTGTCAATAAGACATTTATTTTCATGAGTTATTGATAACCTCATAGCTCATAAGTGACAAGGTAAAGTAGACCCACGAGCAAAGTATGAAAGGCCATCAATAACAATTGGAAATAAATGATGTCTCAAGAGCCTCCCCATTGTGTGCTGTGTTTCTATAGCATCAGGTTAAGTTTCAGTTGGTGCTGATGTTGTAGCAACCTGAGGCTCTAGCTGAGGTAAATGTCTTTTCTCTCAGTGCAAGAGAGGGTGCAATGAATCTTATGGACTATACTTGTTACCATGCCAAGAGACAAGTGAAACTGTAGATTATAAGAAAGAAAAGAGAGATGGCTTCACTTTCTAAAACATTAAACATGAAAGAGGACACTGCCAGTACAGCTGGTTGGTCATTCTTGTGAAAGAAGACACCTAAGTTGTGATCCTTAAAAGATACATCTTGAAGTAGGGCTTGTTCCTGTGTTCCTACAAGGCACACACACAAATCTCACAGGCTTCTGTAATCTTTTGGGGACTCATTAGTAAGAGGAGTTACCGCATACGTATAGTTTTGGGCACCTCAGCCAAGGGAGGGAGGAAGGAAGGAAGCCTTTCCAATTATAGGAAAGAAATTCATAAATGTTATTAGATCATGATTCCACCACACGGCTATCAGTACTGGCAAGTTTTGTCAAAATATGGTAAAGTCCAGTCTCTTGAGATTTGTGTAATCCCAAATACATTTAGCTCATATGTGAAATTTTTCTAAACTTTCCTCCCTCTCTCTTTATTTTGTCTGTTCTCTATGGAAGCTGAAGAAATAGGCAGATAGACACGTAGCATACAAGCATATAAGTAACAGTCCATAGTAAAAGTATCAGGAGGCGACTGCCCTAAACACCCAGCCATTTGGTAGGCAACACACTCTATCAGACTCCCAGCCTGCTCCATTTTTGTGGTATGTTGGAATGGTTACCTTCCTGATACAGTCTCAGGATTCTAGATTATTGGTGATAAATCTGTTCTAGCAGGGGTGGATTGGGAAGTTGTTGCTCCCAACACCAGGTTCAGATTCAGTAGGGGGAAACGTGAATATGAGTTACCAATAAGAATCAAGGTAACCTTTTTTGAAAAGGGAGAAGGGATGTAGGGGACCCTTGCCCTTTCCACAGCAGGAGGTGGTATCTCCCATTTTCTCCATTTTTATTGCCTTTCTACCATATGTGAATAAGGATGTGAAAGAGTTGATAGTTATTGTCAATATGGTTAATAGGAGGATAAAGAGAGAAAAGGATACTTCAGGATATGTTCTTGCTCAAGGCAGGGCACCCTCCTCTCAAAGTCATGGTCAGCCAAGTTATCATGACCCCTAATACTGATAATCTCACAAACATCTCTGAGAAAAGAGTAAGATTTGAAGTGCAGTGTGGACTCTTGCCCGGAAACTTCCCAGGATAATTAAATATTTCCATAAGAACAATAGTAATGATGTAATTGCCAGAAGAGACTTTAGATTGACCCAAATCAACCTGGGTGAGGCTTCTTGTCTAGTCACACCCTTATACATAGGTACATCAGTGACAAGATTAGTTGTGTGATTCTCTGAAGAAACTTCACATACAGCTAAATTATACTTTGAATATCAGCCAATGAAGACTAACAGGAATTGGCTACCAGCATAAAGTGTTGCCGAGAACAGGGAACTGCCTGACTCTATGAAGTCCAGCAGACTTCGGTGTTCCATGGACAGTGATCTTTCCTAGCATTGCAAGTCTTATGTAGTTCTTATATTTCTACTGTATGTCCATTCTAACGGATCTATCCCCTGGTAAATACCTTCTGCTTCGGTAATGCCTCTCAAGTTGCTTAGTTATACAGTGGCACAATTAGATGTATTAAGATATAATTTTAATATTTTATTAAGGGATACTGCATTTTAAAAATGACATCTATTGATTTCAACATGTTTTTTGCTCTTAATTTTACTTATGAATCTAAAAATGAATTGATGATTCTATGTGTAATTTCTGTGTGACGAAAGTTACGTAGCAAGCCAGCAATCTCAAATTGCCCTGTAGGAATGTGTTCTATGTACCTGTCAACCCTTTGGTAATGTCACCATAAAGGTTTCAGCTTGCCTTGGCTTGTAAGAAACTAGCTATTCCTTGGGAGATCCCAAAGAGATCATCATTGAACCATCACATATCCCCAGGTTCATTTATAGACAGCTAAATTCAGCTTGAACTACCCCTGAGATCAGCTTCGTAAGTCGGACTACCCTCAAGGTAAAGAGGCAAGCTTGTCTATGGCAATATGTAGACTGTCCGTATATATAGAAAAGTATTCTCTTCTCCTCAATATCCTTTTAAATTAAAAAAACACACAACTAATTATGAGCTTTGCTGGTAGAAACACATATGGTGAATGTAAGTTTGTACTCTGCACAGATTGCTTCGTATTTATTTGCACATTGCAAAAGACAGAAACATAAATATTTGCGGTTGTATTTGAAGCCTACCCTTTCTGCAGAAAATGAAAAAGAACATTTTCTTTTTCATAAGAATCTCATAAGGTGGGTTAGGACTGAAAAGTACTGGTTTCGCTGTGATCTTTTGTTTGTTTGTGTGGGGGTTGTTTTTTTTTTTGTATGCAGGAGTTTGAACTCAGCACTCACTACCCTTTCATGTTGTCATATTTGCACAGTTATTCAATGTGGTAGCAATATCTTCGAGATTCAAAATGTTTTAAAATATATTATATAAGCTCACAAGATGATTAAGACATCCCCAAAGATATTATTGCTCTTGCAATAATAGAATAAAATGGTGACGTTCAGCTGTGTTTGACAAGTTTGAAAAAGCAGAATGTAAGTTAAAAGGCCTGGAAAATGAAAGAGAGGGATGTCCCTTTCATGAATAAACTTTCCTGCTATTTCAGGAGCATTATATTGAGAGTTAATGACCAATGGGACATGCAACAAAATGTTGCAGCATGTAATCCTCCAGTTTAGCCTTTCAGTCAATTAGCCATGCTGTCCTCAGAATATAATATTTCATGCCCCCTTTTTCTGGTTTGGGGGTCTTTTCACCCAACAATCAGCTTCCTATGGTTACTCAGCACATACAGTCCTTATTGGGCTGTTTGGGGATGCTTTCCCCTCTCCAGAAAGATTGTTTGTACTTCTGAAATTTTCCTTGAAACTGTGGGTGCCTCCTCCTTGGGCTCCATTAACTCTGGGACTTGCATCCAAACTTGGAAATGGAGGGAAATATGAATGTTTTGCACAAGTGTACAAGTAATGGATCTGAAGTCTGTAGCAAAAGAAGAAATCCTGAAATGTTGGTATTGATTTCAAAAGCCCAGTGATCCTGTAACCCGCTCAAGAAAACTAGAACAACCTGCTATATATTGATGTTGTATTTAAATTGTTTTATTTTAATGTGTTGTTAGCCGCCCAGAGTGGTCAATTGATCAGATGGATGGGATATTTATTTATTTGTTTATTTAATAAATAAATAAATAAATAAGAACTTGAAAATATAATGAACCAATAGATTATTTATTTAGCTGGTTGCTTGCTTATTCATCTACTGTATTCATATATATCCCCAAGCCATCCAAGGAAATCTGTTGAATTTACTATTGAACATGCAAAAATAACTCAAAAAGATATAAAAGATAAAACAGTAGAATAGTCTACTTCTGGTATTTCTTTCAGGAGTTGATGATATAAACGTCCTACTAGTGCTAAGTCTATCTATTACTTTCCAAATGATAGCCCCATAAGCTCTGGAAGCAATGTTTAGTGCTGGAGTATTATTAATTTTTTAAGAAAGAAAGCAGGGGCATTAAAAATGTGACTTTCTGAACCCTCTGCAGAGGGGGTGAGTATGGTCTTCTTATTACTGCTCCTTTTCAATGTACATAAAGATATTGTCAGTAAAGAATGAGGGGAAGAAGATAGAACAGGATCTTGTCTGCTATTGCTCTAGAGTTGTGAAATGTGCTCCCAGTTAGCAGTGCAATCCCAGGCGGGCTGCAGAAAGTTAGGAATAGGCAGAAAATTCACCTGCCTACAGATATATCCTTGTGCCAGCAGCACTGCCTTCTGCTGGATAATTAGAGAAATACTTCAGCTGATATAAAAAAAATCTGCTGGTAGATAAGATCTGCCAGTGAAACTGCTCTGGTAGATAAGATATGCCTGTAGAAGAGATTTTAAAAAAGTGGAGAAGGGACAGAGCATTAGCAAGTGATGTCGAATACAAACCTCCTCTAGTCCAGGGACACAGCCACTAATCTGTCACAAGATAAAATCATTTCCAGCATTCCTAAACTAGAAGGGGTTGTAATTTAGCTGTGCATCTTGGGTTGGCATGGTGTCAGCTGGGCATGTCCAATGTATTTGGAGACATGTGCAGAAATTGACCTACTCATGGTATATATGTGATCAGGGGTTGAAGTGTGGAACATTTGTTCCCCCTCACCAAGCAGAGCAACAGCACAACGGATCCTTTGTGTCCAATTCGGTATTTGCTGAGTTTCAATGATGACCTTGATTTCAGCTGAGGAAAAAGGAATTTGGGATTGATACCGTAGTAGATTGAGTGCCAAAGGAGAAGTCAAGCTACATGTCTCCCAAGAGAAAGCAAGTGACAGCTTTCTCCAAAAAAAAGGCCAGTATTTCCCTTGGACACTCCCAAGCATTGAGATATTAGGGAAGTCTCAGACGGAGAGTGAAGAGAAAAACTGTAGTGGTTTAGGTAGGCTCTCTGCATTCTGGCACTTCCTTCTTCTTCCTCCTCCTCCTTTCACCCAGTTCAGTTTACTAAAGATAATGGTTACATTAGTAAACTACTGTATTAGGATCGAGTGTATGTTTGTATAATGATGGTTGTTGTGTGGACTTGAGACGCTTAAGACACACAATTCGGGCACTGCATATCTCTCCCTCCAGGTTGTAATGAGAAAAACTTCAATCTGGACATGCACAGTTAACGTCAGGGACCCAGTGATGGAGCAGGTCCACACATCTAAAGGGAACAGGAGAGTTTGGCCACAAATCTTTGTACCCTTGGTCAGAGCGTGGCTTGGGAGGCTTCCATGTACTCCCTGGTTTCAGCTCAGCATCTTGCATAGTTAGGATTGCATTCTGAGGTCCATAAATGCCCATCCTCTTTGCTGGCTTTGCTGATCGGAGTTGATTTTTATGCTGCTGTTTAATTTCAGTTCAGTACAGTGTATTATGTACTTACTGTTTCGTGTTTCTTTTGTATTATAAGAGCTCAGGCTTCTAGGATAAAGTGGGATGTAAATCTTTTGTACAAATCTTTTATATAAATAAATCTTATTCTATCAAGAAAAATGACTGCTACCCTCTGAGTTCTGCAACCACTGCATGTTACCAAAGGCTCTCGTTTGCTTGGTATTTCACGCATCAACTCGTCCAAGGGCAAAAAGCTGGGAGAAAGGGAAATAAAGAATAACTTGACAAATTCTGCAAGCCAGTGCATTCAGATTTACTATTCCAAATTAAATAAATGCATACAAATTATTTGAATCTGCACTATGCATTTTAGATACTGAATTTGAGACTCCCAGATTATGTGGGAAAATATGGTCTAAACCATTCAGTTTAGAAGAAGGAACTACACTTTACCCAAAAATCTGAGCTCCACCATCCTTAAGGCTTGTTGATGGCAAAATAGTTCAGCATTGAGATTCTTTAAAGGCATGTGTGCATCTGTTCTGACCAGATTTCCACCAAGAGAATTGGATCCATACTGGGATTTCCCACCAGTTTCCTAAAGTGAAATCAGATTAGCTCTTAAGAACTGATTCTGTACAACCAAAACAATTAACTACAGTACCGTATCTAGTTTCACACAGATTTTAATTAAGATGGGAAGAGTGAGAGTTCAGTTCACCAACTCAATTTAAAGATCAGGTTAGTTTACAGAGGGGGGCACCATTCACATAATCAGGACTCTGGAGAAGGGAGACACTTTTACAATGAAGAAATTTATTAGATACTTATCTAGATCCAGTAATGGCAAATACTCACAAGTAAATAATGTTACCAAATAAAACACCGGTGAGTTAAAAATGGTAGACATAATATCCATTTCTTCATCACTAGTAGCTCCATTATAACACAATTGTATTTAGCCATGTTCTACTGAGGTCAATGGGATTTATCTGAAAGTAAAGTTAGTAAAGCCATCTCTTTGGGATTACGGTATTAAAATGATTAGCAGCCAAATCTTAAACACGGTTATTTGGAAACACCATGCAGCCAGCTCTTCCTGAAGACATTGAGTCTGAAATTGATACCTCAGAGTTTAACAGGTCTTATTTATGAGTAACTGCTGCAGTTTAGGAGAGCCATCATACCACTTTAAACCCATGGATTTTTATCTGATTTCATATGCTAAGCAGGTTTGGGCCTGGATGGGAGAGACCACTAGTGAATGCTAGGAATCAGCAGATAGGATTGTGAAAGAGTCCAGCCTGACACCCTAGAGAGCTGCTGTCAGTCAGACCTGACCATGCTGGGCCAAATGAATCAGTATCTAACTCTGTAGAAGGCAGATTCCTGTGTACTGTAATCCCAAATTACAGTAAATGTTGTCAAACGTATTTTAAAAGGACACAGAAATACATTCTTTGTGATGGGGCGTAGCCATGCCCTCTGTTCTCCCTTGCCTTAGCGCAACTCACTCTATGTGGCCAGAATTCTAGGTGTTCGAGATACAAAAGGGTGAAGTGAAATGGTGTGCGCTTGAGATTGTCATTATAATGTCAGAAGGTTCGTTAGGAGTTTCAGGCGGTTCCAAATTTGGCGCGGAAACAGTGGGAGTCGAGTTGTTCAAACCATACGATATTTATTCAAATTCAACAATGGTGTGTCAATGACAACTTCCGCGGGGACGAACGAATCCCACTTATTTAACTGTCCATCAAATAATATATCATGTTTGTTATAACTAAAGTCTCTCCTTAAAACTGGGGTGCCAGACCAAAATGCGCCTTGTCGTTGGGTTTTCTCAGAGGTGCGCTCCTTACTGCACATATAGTGCCACAACATGGATGGCGGGCCCAATCCCCCTCCAGGGTTGGCTTGTTGAAGGTGGAATCCGGCCGCACCACCTTCTTCCAAGGACTGCATCCCCTCAGGTAAACCGCCACTGTTCATTCTGTGGTTTCTCTTAATTCCTTCTCGGTCACTGGGTCTGGTAACAAGCCACCAACCTTCAGGTTAAGGAAGTCTTTCAGCAGGTTACCCACATCCTCCTCCGTCTCCCTTTTTCTTGTCTCAATTTGAAAGTCCTGTGCTCCTGTCCCAGCTTTTATGTCCTCCTTCCATGCATCTATCCATTGCTCCTCCATCTTCCCTTTCCCTTCCTCTGACAGACACACTTCCACTTTAACACTTTCCTTGTCTTCCTTCACTTTTAACACTTCCCTCTCATCTCTCTCCGCTTTAACGTCCTTGTTTTCTGGAGGAGATGGCACACTCCTATCATCCTGTCCTTCACAATAAATAAACCATTTTTTCCTTTAATTACTGAATGTCCTCCATAGAGATATTAATGAAAAGCTTGCACATTTTGAGATACATAATATACAAGAGATCTTTGAACTTTGGCAGTAGCTTATCATGGCAGATTTGTTTCCCCCTGCACACACAGTAGCTAGACCACAGGAGCAAATACAGAATCAAAAATATATGCCATGATCATTTTGGGGGATTAGTCTGACTTCAAGAAGAGTAGATGTATTACTATATGAATTCTAATAGGTAGTAGTGCAGGATATACACATGCACAAGTCTGGTTGGGCTAGCTTCTGGGGACTAAGCAAAATGGGAAATGTTTTTAGGACTACAGCTTCCAGAAGCCCACAGGCAACTGCCATGCTGGTTATAGGACACTGGGAGCTGTAGTCTAAAAAGGCCATTTTTCTTATGTCTGGGTGAGGCTAAGAAATTTGGAGATCCTCTGCCTTCTTGGGGAAGGTGGGAGAAAGGATTAGGAGATCAAGAAGAAGAAGAAGAAGAAATTACATAGGTTTGTCTGTTGGCATAGACACAGCCCAGTGGCCAATCCCTGCACTGGGTTGCCATGGCAAAAGGAAAGGCTAGAGCTATGGTGCCGACAGTTCAGTATGCACACAGGTTTATGGTGCTTAATGTGTCCATAATTTTTCTCTGTGCTCAACTTTCAGCTTTTTGTTTTGGGCTACTTCTGTCTCATCCAAATCCTCCAAAGCATTTCAAGATGTGGAAGAGGCCACTGACTTATACACAGAGGGGATGTCAAGAAGGGGAAGTCTGGCCATTGAACTACCAGGGGAGAAACTGTGTGAAAGTGGCTGGATTTCCAGCAAAATTAATTTAAAAACAGAACTTTAAAATTCTCACTGGACACTGAGGCACCCCTAAGAAAGTGGGGACAGAGGTAGAGGCAGTCATGTGTGGAGAAATGACCTTGCTGGAGCGGTAACTAGCAAGTTTGGCACCTGGGACAAGCAGCAATGTATCCTACCCACTCTACCTTGAGGCAAGGGTGCTTGTCCTCCACCAAGAAAAAGGAGGAAAATCATCCACTGCCCTCCGAAGAGAAATGAGTCTAGCCTAGAAATGGGCTAGCCTAATATGAAACAGACTGGTTGCAAATCAGGGGACAGTTTTTCCAACCCTGCTGAGGGATGCTACAGACTGAACACCAGGAACTTCTGTCTGAAAAGCATGTTTTACCACTGAGGCCAAGTGATAGCCAACCTTCATGAAGCAAATTCCTCTCAATAAAAATCTAAGCAAGATGGCAATGCCCTGTCATTCTTAATCTCTGAATTGGGAAAGGGATGTTTGGCAGCTACAACATGCCCTGGGACTATGTATCTCTGTAGTTGCAATATATTCATGCCCATTGCCTGCTTGATCATCCTCCAACATGGTTCGTTGTGAGAAACTAGTTGTGATGGGGGCTACATAGACCTATATTGCTGAAACTTATCCTAGGGTTTCAACTAGGTCCTCCCCCCAAAATCCCCCCACTAAGTACTCTGTGTTTATGACCTCAGCCACCATTCTTAACATTTTCCTCTGCATCCAGTTTAGCACTGTAACCAGAGTGGGACCCCTGGGTTTGATCCAAGGCAGCAAAATCTGCTTCTGGAGCTGTGCAGATGGTTGGTATTTGCTGCTGGAAGGTGATATACCTTGTCAGGGTAAGTTGGTACTACCTTCAGCACAAAAACAAAAAACAAAAACAGAAAACAGCATGGCTCTTCTGTGGTAAGACTCAAGCATTCCTCTACCCTCTCTCCACACATGGTAATCTCACATGACCCAAGCTTAACAGAGCAGCAAAGCCCAAGACATCAAGATTCCTAGTTTTGGCTATGATCTAGTGATATTAAGATGAGCCATCTATGGTTGAGCATGGGATAAGAGCTGCACCGCTGAACATCTGAGGTAAAGGTAAAGGTTCCCCTTGACAATTTTTGTTCAGTCGTGTTCAACTCTAGGGGGCAGTGCTCATCCCCGTTTCCAAGCCATAGAGCCAGCATTTGTCCAAAGACAATCTTCCGTGGTCACATGGCCAGTGCGACTTAGGCACGGAATGCTGTTACCTTCCCACTGAGGTGGTCCCTATTTATCTACTTGAATTTGCATGCTTTCGAACCACTAGGTTGGCAGGAGCTGGGACAAGCGACGGGCACTCACTCCGTCGCGTGGATTCGATCTTACGACTGCTTGGTCTTCTGACCCTGCAGCACAGGCTTCTGCGGTTTAGCCCACAGCGCCACCACTTCCCTCTCAACATCTGAAGATGCACAAAATTGAGGTCAGATGTTGTACAGCTCCTAGGGACACACGAGTCTTGCCAGCACCTTTTCAGTTTATTTGCGAATGAAGGAAAATGTATAGCCTTAAACTTCGTTGCCGGTTAAGAGGTTCTTTAAATTTCACAAAATCAGGCAAGGAGTTGAAGACGACCCAGGTTATTTATCCAGAGAATTCACTAATTTTATGGAATTACATGATTCCAGGAATATGGAAGTATAATGCATGGCTAAAAAAATAACAGGACTGTGCTTGATTCCTGACAGTTAGGTTTTACAGTAGTTCATTAGGCAGCAGTTTAAAGGTTTCAGTCTGGAATCTTGGGAGGCAGGTGTCATAGAAAACTGGTGCAAGGCATTATTAAAATTAAAAGGCTGCAGTCCAGTAACAAGGAGGTGGTGCATGTCAATTTCAATGTGCTGTCTCAAAGCACAGAAACCCAGGCATTTCCAGCATCATATTTAAAACATGTTACATTGAACTAATACGTGAACTGCAGCAATAATGAGGCAAATGAAGTTACAGGTATGAATTTTACATTAAACGGATTAATATTATATGGTATGGAGGAATTTTAAATACCCTGTCACCATAAATTTTTAATAATTATGTGCTCTAATTTAGTGGTGCAAGGAAAATTCTCCCACCCCCAAGCAACTTCTCTGCTCCCAAGTCTAAAGTTGGTAATTGCCTACAAAAATTCCTTGGCAGTCCATAAGACGCTGGGCTCAGACGGGGCGGAGGCAGAATCCCAACGGAATAAATATGAATGGAATGAAACCAGAAGCTGCGATATCCCGCTGCCTCCTCGAAGGAGTAGCTGGTGAAGTGATCATTAAGTAACCTGAAGAAAAAATGACTGGGTGCAGGATCGAATCATTAAAATATAAAAAATCAAAATGATAACAATCGGCCATTGCTTCTTCTCGGCTTCAGGGTCTGATCACAAGAAAAACGACTCCCGCCGTCACTACTACGCAGGCGGCTGCGAGCGCTTTCTCCGATCCGCTCGCGATATGTCGGAAAAGATCCATGCAAGCCCCAGAGGAGCGTGTGAGTGAATGCCATTCGCATTCCCGCAGTTCTTCGCAAGGAACTTCTTTTCCCCCCTCCCTGCTCGCCTGGCCGGCTCTCTCTTCCCTCAGGCTCAACAAGCCTCCCTTTTCCTCAAGACCCTACACAGCGTTTGACAGAATGGAGCCCGGCGCCATTGGCTAGTGCGACGTTCCATAGAGGAAGCTGCGAGTTCTGATTGGCTAAAGCGCAGCGCCCTATTCTCGTGCTTCACTTTTCTTGTTGGGGTTTTTTTTTACACACACATTATCCCTTTCTTAGTCTTGTGTGTGTGTCTCTCTCTCTCTTTCTCACTCACTCCCACCCGCTCGTTCTCTCTACTCCCCCCCCCGTCCGCTTCTCTTTGGGCCCGGGCAGCGCGCGAGCCCCGCCCAGCCTGCGCCCCGTGCGGTATATATTCGGCGGCGTTGCAAACTGGGCTGAGCAGAGGCGGTTGGGGCTGGAGTTCGAGGGCTTGGGAAAGTAGAGGCCGTCAGCCGGCTATATTGCTTGGGTGGGTGGGGAATTTTTAAAACTGAATTATTATTATTATTATTTTTGCAAGATTCTTAATTTCATACCCCTCGTGTTTTGTTCTGTTTTTTTAATTTTTCCTCCCTCTGGAAAAGAAAAGGCCCTCGGAAATTGCCCGAGTGCCGGCAGTGCGTTGCTTTGATTGTGCACGGCCAAAACCGCGGGCTGCGATCGCCTCTTCTCTCGTTGCACTGCGGGCGGGAGCGGATCGCCTCCGGCTCCCGAGGGCTCTCGTCGCCTGCATTGTCTCTTCTAAGCACCCCGCTCACGCACACCATGAAGGCGGTGAGTCCTGTGCGACACCCCAGCAGAAAGGCTCTGGCTGGCGGCTGCTGTTGCGGAGGCGGCGGCGGCGGTGGTGGTGGTGGCGACGGCGGCGGCGGCGGCGATCTGGCTCTCCGTTGCCTGGCCGAGCATGGCTGCTACAAAGGGAGTTCGTCGCCGGGCGAGGAGCCGGTGGCTCTGTGCCTTCAGTGCGATATGAATGACTGTTACAGCCGCCTCAGGAAGCTGGTGCCCACCATCCCGCCCAACAAGCGGGTCAGCAAAGTGGAGATCCTGCAGCATGTCATCGACTACATCCTCGACCTGCAGCTGGCCTTGGAGACGCACCCGGCGCTGCTCCGGCAGCAGCAGCAGCAGCAGCAACAACAACAACCGCCGCCGCCCCCGTTGCACCCGGTCAGCTACCCGGCAGGGCCTCCCAGGACCCCGCTCACCGCACTCAATACCGACCCGGTAAGAGAAGGAGGCGAGGAAGGCGGCCGTCGCTCAGCGCCGCTGTGCCCGACGCCTGGGCTGGGTTGGGCGGGAAGGGGAGAAGGGAGGCGAGGAAGTGAAGCGCTCCATGCCGAGGCTGGGGGCGGAGGCGGGGGGGACGGCGACTTCGCCTCTGCGGACGGGAAGAACCACCCGGCGTGTGAAAAGGGCTCCTGGCTCTTTGCTGCCCTGCCCTGCCCGCTCCCGAGCCCCGTTGTGCGCCTGGTTCTGGAAGAGCCGACGCGAAGGAGAACCCTGAGCTGACGATCCTCCAACCTGTTAAGGAAGGGGAGGGCTTCACCAGGAGCATGTTAGCTCCTTCGATGGCTCAGCCGGGGAGGCTGGCGGTTCGGGGCAGACCCCGCAAGACAGGGTCAAAATCTCCCTAGGCTGCCCTCTGCCCGAACAGGTTGCGCGATGGCCGAAGTGTTTCCATACCGACGTGGAGCGGCTGCTTCTAATTAACGCCCCCTACTCTCTCACACACGCACACACACGACGCTCTTTGCAACTTCACCTTTCCTCGAGCCCTTTTCGCCCGGATCCTCCTCTGCCTCTAGGTAGCCTTGAAGCCCTTGGGGCAGGGACTCCTGCCTTCATGTTGGCGTTTTGCACACTACCTGGCACAGGGTGGTAGCCCAAACGCGCAGGGATGGTGTAATCTACTCAGTCTGGAAATAAGGAGCGTCAGCCCAGATGATATAGCTTAATTGGCTTGTGGATTGCAAGGCCAATGTGCTGAAAGGAGGTTCTAAATGGCCAGGGAAATTGGTTTCCTTACACCTGGGTGTAGGTATGAAATAACAGAAACATACCTACACAGTCTTAAGATGGCACATGTATATGTTGCCAGGCATTGTCATTCAGGAACTGTGCATATTTCGATACATGATGCACTGCATAGGCATTTTGTAATGACTGGTGGGCAACATAGCATAGTCAGCCTTTGTGTTGTGCTTCCGTGCCAGCTGTACATGCATTCTCTGGAGGAAATTTCCATTTCTTTCCATGGGGATTATTTACCCATAGTTGCCCCAATCAGGAGAGGAGAGTCTGCACAAATTACCATCTTCCCTGTGTGTAGCCAGCGTGGATGCAGATGCACATCTGGGTGAACATCTGCATCCTGGTGCCGAGCAGGGCCTCACAAATGTTTTGCCGGTTGCCTCTCTGGGAGGTGATTTGGCTGCATGTTAGGAGGTGGTTGGAAATGGCTAGTCCATCCATTCATTGGTGGTAGCGTTTGTGACTGGTGCTTCATTGGGGTCAGCTTGGCTAGAAAGAATAGTACTACTGAAGGGAGATGGCTAGCTGAGGCGGAGATAACTCTGTTTCAGGGGTGACTTAGGAATACATGAAATGGAACGTCCATGAATCACAATCTCTGGAAGTGAAAAGATGCTCAGAGAAAGAACTGTGTGGCCCATACAATCCTCACAGCTCAGCGGAATCCCTGGATATTCTGATATGGAGACCCTTCCTGGGTGGTATTGTCCTGGGAAAAGATAATCCCACTCTGGTGTGAGTGGTTGTCCCTGTAGGTCTGTGAAGCAAGAGCTTGTCACATCTGGCGGCTTGCAGCCTGTTGGTCTGGGAGGAACTCTTGTCAAGAATAGCCCGACAGCTTCCCTCTCAATGTACTGGAGGAGAAGCTATAGCTGGCCAGATAATGGAGGAATGTTTGTTTATAACTTGAGTTTGTGATCCACACTCACCCTAATGTCATGCTCCTGTTCTGTTGTTCTTGTGCAGGCTGGTGCTGTTAACAAGCAGGGGGATAGTATTCTGTGCCGCTGATCTACACTTCCCAGGTGAGTATCTTCTCTTGAGGCTAGAGTAGCAGCAGGGCTGAGAATGTGGTGTCTCTGCCCTGTCTGTATGTATAGTACAGAACCTGCTTTACCTAAGGCTGCAAGCCCTAAGCATCCTTGCTTTGGAGTAAGCCCTGATGAAGTCAGTGGGACTTAGATTTGAGTAAATGCAGTTGGGATCAGGATGCAGTTCCATTTGTTCAGTGACCGGACACCTCAGTCTTTGACATTGTGATTGAAATCAGTTGAGTTTTTAAAAAGATTGGAATTAGGATGCTAGGTTGCAGTCCACCAACAAATTCAGCTAGAGTGCTTAAATTTAAGTCAGTGTAATCTCTATGGTTTAAGGCTTGAATCGTCTGGCTTTATAGTTTTGTGATGGGATGGTGTGTCATTCCTGATCAGATTTTTCTGCTTAATTCCAAACAGTTACATAAAGGGGGTAGGTCAGTGTGAATACATTTCATCTAAATGTATGCTTTTTAAAAAGTGTTTCCATGGCTTGATCCCAAAGGGACTGAGCTCTCTGGTTTTTTTCTCCTCAAACGAAAAAAAAAAAAAGGACTGCTGCATTTTAAGGACATGAGTCTGGTTTGCGAATCAGGCTGTCTCTTTAGCATCTTCCTTATGAGCTGCCTTTCTTTCTATCAAAACAGTGAATAAGCCATCATGGAAATGGGGTTGGTTTGCTTGTATGGATTCTTCCCCAGTTAAGCCTGTGGTCTCCACCCATGTACTAGGATATAAGTCCCAATTAACTCCATGTTGTGTACAGTACTTCCAAGTAAACAAGGGTGCTTATTCCCTTGCTTCGGTGCCTGAGCTCCACAGTAACACGGGAAGAGGAAGAGGAGGAAAGTGCTGTTTCAGGGAAATCCTTTCCCTCTCTTCCCCTCTCTGGAGAGCTTCTAGCACGGACTTGCAGCTGTGTGTCCCACCACCGCTTGGTCTAGCCTGGGAGCTGTGATTGTTGTTTGACCTGGTTTGTTTTGGGTTGTTGATCAAGCATGTCTTCTGTTTTGCTGGTGGCGCCAGCCAGTCTGGAGCAGAATGGTTCACACACCCCCTCTATTCATTCCTCTTCCACAGGTGTGCAGCAGGCAGATCCTGAGCCAGAGAAGCAGAAAGAAAGACACATTAGAGAGGGAGGGGAAATATCAGCCACTGGGCAAAAGGAAAAAAAAAAAAGAGCCCTCAACTACTCCAGAATTCCTTCTGTACTTCCTTTAGAAAGGGGTGGGGGTGGGGAAATTTTTTCACGACTTTGCACGTTCATAGTATTTTACACACACACATCTCTTTAACTCATTTGTTTTTAGATCAGATGTGAATTGTACACTTGTCTGGGTGGGAGAAGATTTAAATCTTCACCATAAGGGTGACTCTCCTGTTGGAGAGAAGATCATGGACAAATGGGAGTTTAGAAGTGTAACTTTAATACGCTGAGCAGCTGAAATCCTGAAGCTTTACTAATCTACCAGAAGCATTGTAGATAATTCTTGTTTTTACATCTATTGTTTAAAATAGATGGTTTTTATTATTTCCTTGGGAACTTTCTTTTCCCTACAGGAATGTTACATACTGTATAGATTAAAGGAAAAAAGTGACATTTCATACTATGTATATAGAGAGAGGTTCTATAAGTGTAAGTGAGAAAAGTATATGCTTTAATAGACCTACTGTAATTATAAAATATTTTTAATTAAATATTTTTTTGTAAATATTATAAAGCTGTGTATGTTTTTCTTTTTAAATCTGTGGGGATATTTAGGGAAAGATGTTTTCTGGCTCAAGTGCAAAACTGCTAATAATGACAATATATTGGATGTTGAGGGGTGTCTCTGATTTTCCTCACCCCCAATCCCTTTAGATTCAGAAGCTGTAGGTAGAATTGGTCCTGCATGAATGCATGTGATGTCTAACCACAATAAACGTGTTCTGAGTCCATAACAGATGTGGCTTTTTTCCTTTTAACTCAAATTAAAATATGTTTGTATCATACACTTTTGAAACTACTTTTTGTCTGTTAGGCGCTGGGGTTTATATTGGAGTATGTGCAAAACAGCATTGAGATGTAAGATTTTATTTGTTATTAACTGAGATTACTACTTTTTCGGTATGGGTACAGTACTGAGGTTTAATAAGCATTTATAAAAAAAATCTTTTGTTGCTTAAAGAAAACACTGAAATTTTTGTAACACCAAGGGAGGGGGTGTTCTACCCCAGAATTTTTAGCCCTGTGGCATATCACCTTGGAAAAAACGGATTAAATTTTTTTTTTCTGCTTGAAACCAAAGGGCAAACTCAACAAATGTACAGTTGCTGTTTCTTTCATCCAAAGACTATTGATAGTGATACTTGGAGGGTAGGGTGGGACAACAGGGAAAATGTCAGTCTAATTACTGGTGTAAATCAATTTCAAAGAAGTTGTGTAGACCAAAAACAAAATGCAAAATCAGATGACTGTATCAAAATTATTTTTCTAATCTACAGCAACGTTCATTTCATTGCAGCTCTGTTACATCTGAAAATTCTGTTTAGTCTCTGTTGTGTGTAACTTCTACATGTAAACATTAAACTAGATTGACGTGCCTTGTGCTGTGATCTGCTTCTTTCTTTCTTCAATTCTGCCAGGACTTTACATCTTGTCCACTTTCCTTCTATGTGGTGTTTAAAAGTTAATTTTACAATGACAGTTTGTATGATCAGCTCCCACTTTGTGTCCAGCTTCTTAGAAAGTTGCACATTTTGTGTGACCATCAGTAAAGCTACATACCACGATGTTTCACAGAGTGGGTGAATGAAATAAGATTTAATTGGGCACTTGCGTATGTAAGTGCCTAATTGTTTGTGTAGGGCATGGTGTGCTTGGTTTTTTGTTTTTAAAAAGGAGGAAAATTTCTTTCAGATTATGATAAGTGTCAAAGTTTGGGGTGTAAAGGATTTTTTAAATTAAATATTTGAAGAAATAAACATAGTAAAAGAACTGTAGCTATTGGCAAGAGTAACGTCAGTAAAATCAGTTGTTTCTTAATCAAAATGCTTGGTAGTAAGAGTGAGTGAACAAAATGCTGACAGCATAATACACTCTAGGTGACAATGACAAAGATCCTGGTTTTTGAGCTTTGTTTATCTTAAAACCATGAGGAAGACAAACTAGCAACTCTTCCAAATCAACTATTCTTGGAAACGAAGAAATTAAAATGAATGATAAGTAGGTATCAGGAGAAATAGAACTGGTTCCTTTTACTCAGAGTTATCCTTGAATGGGGGGAATAAATCAAGTGATTCAGCTTTTCTGTTAGAGATTGCCACAGTACAACGCAGACTTGAGATTAATATGGGCTAAAGAACAATACTTGCTTCCACACAATGAGTTCTTGTCTTGTTGCTGTGTGTGATAAAATTACCGTACAGGTTTTCAAGGTGTGTGAGTTGTTTAAGGAATAATTTACCACTGGCAGCCTCCGGTTAGATTCCATAACCAAGCAGAGAGTTGAACCCAAGCCTCCTGAGACCTCGTCCAACACTGCCCTACCACACCACATTGATTGTTGAATTTGCCTTGTGGGTATTTTCACACAGGAAAAGCAGAGGGAAATAAACAGTTGTGATCTTTTTAGCTTGGTCACAGTTGTGTTATTATTCCTCTTACATCTTATTCTAAGAGCCAATTGAAAAGAGCCACTCCAGCGCTTAGAAGTATGGAGGATGGGATTTAAATGGCCTTTCATGTCCTTTGCTCATTGCCTTCAAACCACTGCTGCTTCCTTCCTATTTACATTTGGGAGCTCATTTTAATAAGTGATGGTAAGAATATCTTTTAATATATAAACTTTCCAGTGTGGATAGTAATGAAGAAGAAAGTTGTTGAACAGCTTCATTGTTCATTTGAATGTGGATTTGTGTCAGTTTCATTCTTTCAGTCACTCACATATGGAGTGGAAGAAATGCAAAAAGCAAAAACTGGGGGAAAAACCACACTCTAAATGTGTCTGCTTAAAATGACCTTGCTCCATCCAAACCCTGAAACTATTTCTACTCTCATTAGTTTCAATTAAAAAGGCTCCTTCTGAAGTGATCTAGTACTGTCATGCACTGAAAGCCGCCTTCTGAGCTCCTGACTGCTCAGTTTGATGGTTATCATTCCTTGCATAGTGACATTGAAAAGCAAGTACATCCTTATAAATGAGAGGTTTAGTTACACTATTAAAGCAGTGCCAGTCGGCCAACGAAAGCAGACGCACTGTGAACAAGCAATGGAACTTGCACAAATAACTGAAATTTGTTATTAAAGCCTCACTGTGCAAAGAGTACTTAGAATTAGTTTTAACAATATGATTCACTCACATAGTTCTACGAAACCTTTAAGAGTTTGTTGTGAACATTTCTCTGTATTCTGCAGAGGGATTGCATTTAGTATATCATTGCAAATAGTGAAGATGACATTTATTGTCTAGTTCTTATTAAATTGTTGTAGAGCTGTTTGACAAAACATTACTAGCGTATCATTTGATACTTAAGGTTTGTAAAAATGAATAATGTTGCACAAGGTTGAAAAGGAGAGTCTCATAAAGTGCAATTGTGGGCATCCATAGTTTACTTTTGAAGAGTTCCTTACCCATTTAAAGTGTAGCATAAAAATCTGATTGTTTGTGACTAGGAAAACAATATGCTAAAGTTCAGTTGGTAACACTAACATCTGCCCAGATGTATGGAAGTCCTGTTTATACAGATACAACTTAAATCCAAGAAAGTGCTGCTAGGATTTAGTCTTGGCACCTACCGTGGGAAAGTATGGGGGAAAAAAATTTGATACACTTCAGAGTGGGAGCGTTTAGTCCTCTGATGTTTTAGACCTCAACACCCAGAAGCACAACACTTACATGGCAAATAATAAAGAACTACGGGAATTGTTCAGAACATCTTCAAGACTAACATTTCCCTACCCCTGTTTTAGCCAAATTACTGCCTGGGTAACACTGGCATGAGGAACTCCTCCTGCACTGGCCTAATTTTCCCCAGCAGAGGGAAGGATTGTGCAATGTCACTTCCCCTCCTGCCATCAAGAGCCAGTGTCCCCCCAGCTTAAAATTTTTCCAGGGCACTTTAAACGCGGTTACTTGCTACCTTGAACATGGGAGAAGCCAAGAAAATAACTGCAGGAAGTTCGTCAAAGTGCCCCCTGCTTCTGTGCTACCATTGACTTGACTGTTGCAGTTTGGAAGGAAGAGGTTAGTGTGTGAGACAAAGCCAAGGCAGGGGCTGAAGGTGACAACATGAATAATCACTTGAGCATCTACACACTACCTACACTGGTTATCCATGCAGTATCAGCACAGAGAGTTGAGAGAGAGAGTGGGGATCGGATGCTGTTTTTCCAAGGATCCCCTTGTACTGATTTCTGGACCAACAATCTATGCTTCCTGTGGTATGTCGCTGATTCCTTACTTTTGTGAAGCAGATGGCTAAGTTGTGTCTGAATTAGACTAAGGGAAGAAAGCCTCTTAGATGTAGAAGGAAAATTATGTATTGTTATTTGGACATAAAACAGGCTGAGTTCAGTGAACATGATAGTTCCTTTTGCTTGATCATGGGAAGCAGGTTAGCAAAGCATTGCCTCACACTTTCATTCTTTGCTCCACAACATTCTGGGAAAGGACAGGCTGGGTGAGCAGATTTCTCTCTTTGTAGTCCTGACTGATCTTTTTGTTCTCTGAATGCCACTGATGAACTGGTCTATTACTGTGTGTGTCTAATGAGACGTAACAGCAAGATTCTGGGTTACTGCAGTCCCTATACAATGGTACGGGCACAGAGGTGTTAGTGTCAAAAAGCAGCTTATATTTGGTTAGGAAATGGAGCTCACAAATCGCTTGTCAGAAGCTGTCCTGATAGGAGAATGTTTGGGCCGCAGTGAACACACAGTGCTGGAGAAGCAACTGGATATGTCCCCAGTTACTGCACAGTCATAGACAAATCCATACTTGCAGGACGTACTGCTTCTAAGAAAAAAAAGAGTACTGTACAAAAGCAGCATCATTCTGTTTCTGACTTTAAAGTGTTTCCTTCTTGGTTAAAGAATATAAGCGTAGGTTTCACTTGCTGCGTGTCATGCCACTGTCTGGATTTTCTGTTTTCTTGCATGGTTTTTTTGGCCATATTTATACCTTTATGCAAAACATCTATTCTCCTTATATTTACAACAATAAATGCACAGAATTTTCAGACACAGTAAATTTTGTCATGTAATTTCCTGAGAGTCATACACAATGTTTCCAAATACTGTACAAAGTGTTTCCACCACACATACTCTTTTTTTTACATAGAAATCCAGATGATCTGTGGGAAGACAAATTAAATCCTGATTTCCTCTTCTTTTGTGGTTTCTCTGCAATCCTGCATAATGATATGAGCTAGTTTTGCAACATGCTAGACGGGGGATACACAACCTTTCAGTTCTGAAGGCCCCATCTAGTGTCACCCTGTTTGTCTGTCTCCCTCACAATCCATGCAGATGTGATTGCGCTCTCTCGCTCTCACTCTCTCTCTCTCTCACACACACACACACATACACACCAAAATTGTGAGGAGTTTTTTACCTCATCCTGCTCAGGATTGCTAAGGTAAGGGTGAGGAAGATAGATAGATGAAAGTTTGAGCACCCCCTACAAACAATCCCAATGAAGAGATGCTCTGTGTCTCCACTGCCTTCAGTAGTAAGGAGGCAGTGATCCCCACAGGGAGAGGTGAGTGGGGTCCAAAAGCCTTGAAGGGGTATAGGTTGTGGATGGAATTCTATAGAATTTTAACTTTGGAGTTCACTGCTTCCTTCCCCAAACAGCATTTCTAATCTAGAAAACAATACTCAAATCAACTGATACAGTGTTCTGTTGAAGAGTTTAATTTATATACTGCTCTTGTCATACTATCTGGAAAAATAATCATTCAGATGAAATCCATTTAATGAACCTTAAGAATTCTCCAAAGACCCAAGTTGCCTAAAATAATAATAATTAAGAATTACATGTAGTCACTTTGATTCTGACTTAAAGCAAGACTTTCCAGGATTTCCTGGGTACAGAATACTCAGAAATGGCTTACCGTTTCCTTCTTCGCATGCTCTGAACTGTGAGCTTACCCAAGGCTACACAGGGTGGCTCTTCTCCTGACAGGTATAATGGAGAATCTAACTCACAATGCCTGGTTCCACAACCAGGTACCTAACCCACTGGGCTATTCAGCCAGTAATCTAAAATATTTGTCCTTGAAGTGTAAGACTAGAGGATAGTTCAATTCTAGTAAAAAGTATGATGATTCTTGCTCTTGAACAATGTGCAGGCCAAAGGAAAAATGTGTACACATTGATGTATGTAAATACTAAAGATAACACTTCTGTCCTGTTTTGAGTATCTCAGCTGTATTTCAGAGATCTCATGGGTGTTACTGTGGTTGGTCAGTTAGCTGATATCTTCTGTTACTGCCTTCAGCCTAAATCTCCATTTTATCTGTGAAGAATCCCAAACCTATAGAATAAAAGAAGCAGGAGGTTTTTTGTTTTGTTTTGTTTGTTTGTTTGTTTTATGGAATATGTTTGTGGTAAAAGTTTCTGGGTGGATTTTTTCCAGAGAGACTGGCCAAGGGACAGCTTTCAGCACTACTACCCAAAAGGCCTTGGGCTGTGATTCTGCCAAGGAATTTGCTTTTTCTGGTAAGGAGAAGGATACCTGAAAGAATGGGATGCCGGAGAAGCTATAAATGGAAAACAGCATCCCACCCACCCCCCACTCCCAGTAAAATCCATCTTTGGAAGCACCCTTGACTTAGGTTTCTCTTCAGTCTGTGAAGTTCCTGTTTTCAGCATTGTTTTTCAGCACGCCCAAGCAGAAACTACGATCTCCTTTACATTCTTGAAGTACTTGTCATGCTCAATGACAGTTTCTGCATGTTCCCATTTTCAAAGGTATATTTCTCTGTGTTATGTGCCTTCAAATTGTGGCAAGCCTACTAAAGTTTACAAGGGATGTCAGATAGCAAAGGAGTAGGAGCAGTTTTACCACGGCCATCTTCCAGTGACTTCCCATGGCTGAGCCAGGATTTGAACCCATGTCTCCTGATTCCTAGTCCCTCTCTCTATCCATACACTACACTGGTTCATATTTGTTTAGAGCTTACACATTTATGACCCCCAAAGGAACTACTGTGTCTCCCACAAATTTGCACGAAAGAGGAGATATCTGCTGACAAGGCATAGTTATGCAGATGATTGGAGTGGCTCCTGTGTCCGTGGCTTCCTTCTGCCTTCATCATCATCTTAGAACTGCAGAGCTGGAAGGGACCTTATGGATCATCAAGTCCAGCCCCTCTCAAGGAGACACAGTGGTGAATCAAACTCAGAGCCTCTGGCTCCGCAGCCAGATACCTCAACCACTGAGTCATCTAGCAGTTCATGTATACCTTGCAGGAAAAGATCTCCATGACTTTTCCTTCCTCTCAACATTTTGTGAGCAGTTGGAATACTCGCTCAAAAAGGGTTTCGTTCATTTGTTTTAAAATCTATTAATTCGTTACATTTATACCTCGCCTTCTCTCAGTGAGCTCGAAGCAGCACACATGGCTCTCCTCCTCCTCCTTATATCTTTATCATACTATAGGTAACTCTATCTAAATCTACATAAATGCACTGGGAAAGGGTGACTGGCCCAAGGTCACCCTTTCAGGTTCAGGGCTCAGGAGGGATGTGAACCTGGACCTCTGAGTCCCAATCCAAAACTTTTAACTTCCACACAGCACTGACTCGCCCGGCAGCCCACCTGGGAACTGCCTCAAACTGAAGCCAAACATTCTTCCTTGTACTGTGGAGTGCCATTGTTTTTTTAGGAAATAATTCTGCCTCAAAACAACACAGCCAGCAATAAATAGAGTTGTTGGTTTTTTAAAAAAATCTAGATGGGGACAAAAACTACATAAACTGTTGGGAGAAGTGACTGACCAAGCGGAGAAGATACTCATTGAACAAAAACAGCAGGTTGGTCAGGTGGTCTGATCACAATGGTTGACAGTATCAACAACTGTGCCACTGAGAATAAATGGTTACAATGAAAAGAACTTCTGTGGAGGCATTCATGATGCAGCTGGCTTTGTGTGCCCAGTTCTCCGAACACTGATTGCGCATGCACAGAATCTCATAGCATTTCAATCGGGGAAAGTAGCCTTTGAGGGAAACAGTGCTCAGTTCACAATACAGCTGCACTTGCAAGCCAGATAAATTTGCACCCTGGCCTCATTAAGGGGAACTTCCGTTTGCATTATTATTTAAAAAAAAACGGATTTGAATTTTTCCGCCACTGATGGTAAACTTCCCAAAAAGTTTTCAACTCAGACAAAAGGTTCATGGTCCATGAACTTCACACCTGTACAAAGAATGCAAACACCAACTGTCCCCTCCAGACTCTGAGTAAAAACGGACAACAGTTAGTAATATTCATAAAATCCTGGCTATGTAGTGTCTTTCACCGGATCTGAGTATTGTATAAGATTTAGCATCCATATCAATGCATAGATAAATCTTCCCCAAAAATGAAGAATGAGGTTTGCATGAGAGGCATGGCTGTGTAATGAACACCAGACTTGAGTTTCTAGATACTAATTTGGGGGCCATGTTACCACTCATTTGCAAATTAACATCTTTTTGACTGGCTTAGCTTGTTTAACTGAGATCATGATTCCCTAGCAGTTGATAAAAGCAATGCTCAGACAATTTTTACAATGCATCCCATTTACTTGAAGAGCGTAATGGCTCCTTCTGAGCCGTATGTCATGTAAATAAGTATTTCAAACATTTTTTAACATGCATATTATGTACTCCATAGATCAATGGCTTCTTTGAAGCATTTGCACTTTCTCTTGTAAAGTCGCATTTAGACTTTTTAAAAGATGCATTATTTATTCAATAGGCTATCACTTCTTTCAGAGATTCTTCATTCTATCATCGAAATATGTATTTAGTCCATTTAAAGATAAATTTCTCTTCATGTCGACAACAGATTGGAAGGGCTCTTCTGGAAAAAATAATCAGGAAGAATATGCTCATATACACCAAAAGCAGCCTGTAGCATAAACCAGTGTGGTTTGCTGTGGAATGTGTGTGTGTGTGTGTGTGTGTGTGTGTGTGTGTGTGTGTGTGTGTGTGTGTGTGTGTGTGTGTGTGTGTGTGTGTGTGTGTGTGTGTGTGTGTGTGTGTGTGTGTGTGTTTGTTTTCCCATGTTTGCTGGGGTTATTTATTGCCACCCACAGCTTTGCTGGTTCAAAACCTATTTGGCCTGGCAGTAAAGTTATTATGCTAAATTGGAACCATCACATCAAAATATGCTGATGTTATAAATGCATAACATTATAGCTTAGCAGTAGGTCTTTGCATGCAGAAGTGATAGGCTTGGGGTGCAGGGAGGAACCTTGGTTTCAGGGCTACAGAAGCATTATGTCTATGTACCGAAGATACTTTGCTTTGTCTTCCATGGCAGATTAAACTCTCCCAGAGATTACCTGAAATGCACAGGTAGAACCATGCATTCCTGTCTTCCATTCTCTAAAGCAGTGGTTCCCACCCTTGGGTAACCCAGGTGTTATTGAACTGCAACTCCCAGAAACCCCAACCAGCACAGCTGGTGGTAAAGCTGCTGGGAACAGCAGTCCAAGAACACCTGGGCTACCCAAGGGTGGGAACCATTGCTCTAAAGCAAGAGCGGGGAACCTTCAGCCTCCCAGATGTTTTGGACAACAACTCTAATAATCCCTTAGCAATTGGCCAGGCTGACTGGGGCTCTCGGAGTTGACACCCATAATATCTGGAGGATCAAAGTTTCTTCATCCCTCCTACAAACTATGGAAAATGAGGAAGCTCCTTTAGTTTACCATGAATGGCACGGACAAGACTCAGTAAGAGACATTATTTGGCCTTCCAGTACATGAAGCTCTGATTCCTTTCAAAGGAATGCATAGGCAAATTTGCTTATGGCAACATTATCTGTAGGGTTTTTTCTACATGGGCTACAGCTGGATAGTGCTATGTTACCATTGTTTGTATGCATAACATGCATCATTACAACCCAGTGTATTTGTCTTGTACCCAAAAAAAAAACCCACACATTTAAGATTCCAAGGATGGCGAGCAAGTGGCTCACCATCTTCACCCATGTTTTAGGGAGCATAAAATACTTTAGAGGACCAGATTGTTTGTCCATGAGGACAGCAATGGGCACAGCCTCAGAATGGGAGGAAAATAATTTTCCAAGTGGTGAAAGTACGTAAGTTTCAGCAATTGGAAAGTGCTGTAAGCTGTCAGGGGTCTCAAACTGGGAATCCAAGAGGCTGACTTATTGCACCAAACTTCTGTTTAGTTTCAGGGGAACAGTCTGTCAATCACCTGGTCTCTCCTTCAGGGCCCACGAATAGTATTACAGTTACCAACTCAGCAAGAATTAGATGGTGGGGCCAATAAAGTTCCACCTGGCCCTATAAAGCTGCTGACTTCATATGACAAACTGAGTGCTTAGACTGCCAGAGGTACTTCCACTCAGCAGGAAATTCACACTGACCAACCGTCTTCATGGAACAATTCACTCTAGCTTGGTCGGCCTATAAAGAGCCAACCCGATTGCTGATCACATCATATCCCAACCAACTCCATCAAGTTTCCTGGCACTGTTATTTGGACAGGTTCCTATATCAGAAAAACTCTTCACCCCAAAGGTGTCTCTTTTCCCATGAACGCCAGTACGTGCTCTTAGTTTGGTGAACAAACGAGGACCTCAAGGAAAACCCTTGCTCATCTCATGGTTTCAAAGCTTTATTCACACACACAATAACAGCTGTACGTAAGTAATAAATCCTATGTACTTCTTTTTTTAAAAACTTATAATCTTCTCTATAGGGCAGAATGGTTTCCTGATATGTCTTCCATCAAACAGTAAAAATACAATGCCACATCTCTCCTATATGAGTACTAGACAGATGTATGATAGTATTGCTATCTTACTAATTTTAGCTCTTTCTAAAAGGGGATGAAATCTCTTCAGAAAGGGGCAGCAGGGTTGGCAATGGTAGCCAGAAACAGATGGATTGGGTTTAGTTTCACCTGGTTCGTTTTTCTTTGGTCAGATACTGGTGGCTTTATACTCTCACTTCATTAGACAGCCTGACGATCTAACCTTAGTCTTTTCTCATACACTGCTGTGATAAAACTGAAGGTGCCAGATAGCAGCTCAAAACTTCCAGTCCACACAAACATCTGGTAGACATCCACATCTTGGAAGAAGAAAACACTGGATCTGTTCCAAGTTGTCTTGCGTGTATGTCAGATTTATATAGCTCCATGGCTTGACCTAACCTTCCATATGTCCTCTATTTCATTCTGTTTGACATCAATTCATATTTCTACTGGTAAGCTTTGTTACGGATTTCCTCCCCTCTTCCCACCCCCCAAATTCCCTAATGCTTCCCAGCTTCTCTAGTCAGTCACACACATGATAAAAACACAATCTGTTAAGTGAACATTGTATATACCAGTGATTCCCTGGGTTTTTTTGAACTATAGTTTCCAGAAACTCTGCTAGTGAAGGTTTATGGGAATTGCAGTCCAAGAACACCTGGGTTACCCAAAGTCAGGAACCATTGGTATATAAGAAAGGAAGAAGCCTTGAGGACTCTCCTGTTTTAGGTGTCACCAGTCCCACAGAATGCTATAGCATTATCAATCTCATCCCCAGTCCCACAGAATCTACACATACAGTATTTATAAATGGCAAGGGATGTGGAGAATTAAAGCTTTCTTTTTAAAAAAAACATGACCCATAGTATTGAACTTATGGATCTCTGAAAAGCAAGGAGGCAGGGAAGGACTTTGTGTCAACTGAGTCCATTTCTTTTGCTTGCACTGACTCGTATCTTTAATAAAATTTGAGAAATTTTTTTTTGTATTTAATTAATCTTAAAAGCCGTTTGTAGATAGTAGTTCATTGTCTCCTTCATCCTAATAACAGTGAGAATTTTTATTTATTTATCTATTCATTTATTCCATTTTTGGGCTTATTTACAGAAGGTTAAATCCAACACTGTGCTGGCAGCCACAGTGGATGTTTCTTCCACTTCTGTTTCCTTCAGCCCTCATAAACAGAGGGGCCTTGGGAGGGATCGGTTCTCTAAAGCTAGGTCTGGGGGTGCACAGGGGACTACAGTGAGCAGGAGAATCATGCCCCTCCAGTTCTCTTTGACTCCGCTGTTCCCTCAGTATAAGTCCAGTATTTGATCCTCCTAGGATAACATTATTGTCAGACACTTAAAGGGAGACTAGATTGAGGGCTGACTCTGTAGGAAAACAGCATTGCTGCTTAAAAGTGTAAATTCATTACGCGTGAGATCTCTACAGAGGACACCAGTATTCTTCAATTGCACTACAGGAACCCATTTAGGGCAAAATAATAATCAAAGCTTTCACTGAAACAGAAAATTTGCTGCTCTGGTAATAAGAAACCTAAAATTACTTTCAAAGTAGTTTGCTTGGAGAATGAATGCAGTTTGCAAAATCTAATCTCAAGATTGTTTGTACACCCGTCTTAAATTCTCATTCTCTGTTTACTTTATTACTATTAGCTTATCCAACAGAGACCTCATCATTTGCTATGGAAACACAATAAAAATTAAGTGTTCAGGGAGGTGTTTAGAAAAATCCACTTTTAAAAAATATTTAAATAGAGCTAAATAGACGTTTTTTAGCACTTGCTAATGCATTTTCAAAACGTGGCTTTGCCAGTAGATCTCCAAGAGGAGTAAACATTCTGAGCCTACACCGTGCTTATAGTGTTTATCTGAGATCTTCATATCTGTTAATGTAAGTGATCCCATTTATTTTGGATCTGCCATCAAAACAGTATGTATTCCACACTTTCCAAAAGCCCAAGTCGGATCTGTTCAGAACCTTATTAGAATGTACAAATTAAATATGTTTCCAAACACTTGCTAATTTTTACTGGTTAAAAAAACATTATTATTACTCAAGACTAAACTGAATGGAAAACATAAGACTTGTGAGGGCCAATGCCCATGATAAGAGTCTGGAAGGAGCCATTTAAGGCACAGAAATCTGATCTCTTAAAAGACAGAAGCTTTGATTTAGTTTGGGGTTTGAAGGTCATCTCACACATAACAATCTTCCTTTGTGGGTTGACTTTATACCTGTAGTGGCATGCACTTCGGTAGCTTCCAGTACTGGCAAACAGCCTAGATGACAAATTCCCCCAGGCATGGTTATCAATACAGGAGCTTCCCATTTCCTGAGATGTCAGGGCCAAACCCCAAGGCTGATCCCTTGTAAACCAGTTGCAATATTGTTATATGGGTCTATATTATTGTGCAACAAAAAGTTCTTAAGGGTCATGATGATAGTGCCCCACTCTCTGACTTGTTCTAAATGATACAAACCGAGTGCCACCAAGTGCATGTACTTAGAATCTCTTTCTCCAGTCTTGTTCCCTCATTCTGGGCCTACTGACATTGCATAAACAGGAGACACAGGTGAAGATCTTTGCCCATGAGTCCTGTTGCCAGCTGGGAATGGTAGATTTGAAACCATCTCATGAACAAAACATTCTCCTCCTCCATTGTCACTTGCTGAGAGAAATGTCTCACCATCTGGAGACGAGGGAAATACAGCAAAATCCCTGAGATTTCTGCCAGTATTCTGAGATCTGATAAACTTATCACCAAGTCCCACAGAGGGGAAGGACAGGGGTGTAGAGGGCTCATGAGACGAAACTGGAGGGAAATTAAAGCATCACAGAAGTAAAGTGTATTTATGGAGGAAAATCTGAAAGGTGTCAGGAAGTATGAGCGGTGGGGGAAATACCACAGAAGTAACCACAAGTTGCACAAATTATGCAGCTGAAGGACCATCATGAGTCATCCATCAGGTTCAAATGCCATTTATTCACACATTTGAAGGACACACACATCAATTAACAGCTGTATGCTAAAACACACCAGTTTCTGGGTTTCTGTTGTGCAGCCATGTACCTAAACAAATGTGCTCAGAAGCCCAAACTCTTCTGGAAACGTAGCTTGCAACTGAACATGTTGATGTAAGACAATACACTTATCTTTGCTCGTATCAAAGTCAACAGGAACTTGAACATTGTCTTCTATAGGAAGAGGATTAAGCATTTAAGAAGATTGTTTGGATTTGATTTATCATTCAGTTAAGCTTCAGTGCCATCTGTAAACTGTACTATCATGCTTTGTTTACTTGGATTCACTGAAACCTTAAAACAAATACTTCATTCCAGGTAAGTCTGAGGTTACTAACAAACCCTACTCTGTTCTCTGTCAGACAGGTGTGAGAGAACACCTGTGCAACCCTCTGCACAGAATCACCAGGTTTTCGGGGCGGGGCAGCGTTATGGGAGGGGGAAATCCTGCTGAACAAGGATGTCAAACTGATCTTTGTTCAGCTTTTGGCTGGAAGTATCTGCGGTAACAAACTGGATATGGTAAACAAACAGCTCCAACTACCCCTCTACTTTCTCACTCCCCCCCCCACCTTGTTGTCAATTTGCAGCTCACCACAGGCGCTTATTATACAAAGCAAAAGCATAGAGTCAGTGTCAACAGAAGGTAACAGGGGTGATTATTATTTGAACAGGTGTGCAAGGTGTTGCTACACTGAGAGTATTTAAGAGTTTCTAGAGTGAGCATTTAGGGCATAGCTGTGCATGTAATAACCAGAGCTCGCTGGCACTTACTGTTGAAACCATCACATGCATTTAACCAGTTTTCAGGTTATGATTCTTGGCAACAAGAAAAGTATGTGGCAATGATGAAAAATCTCCTCCTGCATGGCTGTTATTGACCAATGAACACCCATTATTCCACATTCGACTCAGGGCAGATACTTCAACAGGCAAAAAAGAAGAGTTATCTCAGATCTTAGAACTGCAGTGTTGTTAGGGGCCCTGTTGAGTCCAGCCCCTGTTAAGGAGAAACACTGGGGAATTGCAGTCCGAACTCTGTACCTAAACCACTGAGCTATCCAGCAGTATAATAAAGAAAAAGTACACACGCCTCTAAAGGGAGATACAAACAGTAACAGTAATTACGAATAAAACTGGATGTCCGAAAATAATAGGTCAGCAAAAAGACCTGGAATGGATCCTGAAGATCTTGTTAGGATGTAATTGGATTTTTAATAGGTGAATATGGGTATGAAAGTCTTGCAAAATGAAGCAATGCTGTTTTATAAAAGCAAGCCCAGTGGTATAAGACGTCCTACGCCATTTTTGATGGAAAACAGAAATACAAGATGAACAGAGCAATCCTTTGGAAATTTCATCTGAGTTAACTCCGAAGTAAGCATTGGTGAAAAAAATGCATTTGTGGGGGAGGGGGGAGTTGCAAGACGGTCCCTGTCATGAAAACATTTCTCTTTCAATTACTGTTTCATGAATGTTTGGTCAGAGTGTGCTGCTTCTTAACCCCGATTCATGCAGCAATGCAGCAGAGTAAAATACAGTATCTCTCTCTCTCTCTCTCTCTCTCTCTCTCTCTCTCTCACACACACACACACACACACACACACACACACACACACACACACACACACACAGAGAGACAGAGACAGAGACAGAGACAGAGAGAGACAGAGAGAGAGGACTCTAACAATCAGGAAAATAAAAAGGGCCCATTCTCCTAGCCCTGCAAAGATATCATAAGATAGGTTAAGGAGGCATTTATTCCACCTCTAGGATGCCAACATCAAAAAGCCTTCTCCCTAGTCATCACCCTGCTGAAGACCTGCCTCTTTAAGAGGCAAGCCCAGAGGGCATCAGTGCTGGCAGGTCCCGTTAGCTTCCTCTTCTGAAAATAAATGTGTTTCAGTTTGGGGGCACAAGCTGGTGCCTATATTACTTTGTCAGAGGCCAGGACAGTCCTTGGCCTATAGAGCTGTACTACCAACTAAGGAAAACTTTCTCTGTTGAGTAGTTATGTTTCCTAATAATAAGACGTTGTTATACATCCCAGGAGATTTTAACAAATAACTGCTAGTTGAAAACATCTGCATGTTGTGCAGTCTCTTGTATTCAAAGCACACTCACAGGTCCTTTGGCACAGACAGAGAAGAAGGCTATGTGAAGATGATGAGCACAGTACCTGGGTAGGTATAAATCTTACAGTTTCTTGATAATATCCTTGCAAGTTAATAACCATGCTTGCATGCTTGAAAAAGGCCTCACTGTTTTGGGAGACTACATAGCCTCACCTTACTTTTAAGACATTTAGCTTTTCTGCTATCCTCATGTTTATTCTTCAGCATACGAAAGGTTTTTTGTTTGTTTGTTTGTTTGCTTGCTTGTTTTGGGAAATCCATTCTAGAAGTGCTCTAGGATGAGAGTAGGGGAAAGAATTACATGGCATTCATGGGCACAATCCAAACAGCATCCATAAGAGCCAAAGAAAAGCATGCCCACATTTGTATTACAGCTGTTGGGGACATGTGTTTGAGGGCTTATTCTGATTCCACACTCCAACCATGGTACAATTCATAATACTACAAACTGGAAAAAGTGACTATGGTTTGAAATGCCCCAGCGCTCCTCCATACCACATGGGAAAGAGGAAACACCCTCTAGATTTTAGGGAGAATACTTCTAACTTAATGCTTAGTTCTCTAGGTATAGTGAACTATTTCCCACTCCCTAATAAAGTGCATTTGGTCCCTGTGATTTCTACATTTTCAAGTAGGAGCAAGCTAATTTTACTACCTCAACAAGGATTGTATCATATATGTCAAAAGAGCCATTGAAAAAGTGCATACATTTATGATTTTTCTCTTTTCTAATTATTTCCAGTACTGTATTTTATTTTACAAAACCTATGGTGAATTTCCATTGATTCTGAAGAGGTGTGGGGAACAGGGTTTCTTTCTAGCTTGTCTAGCTATTACCATTAGTCCTTGCTATATTGTTTATATAGAAGAATGAAGGACTAAGACTATTCTCCCGGGCAACAGCAAAGAATACGAACAACACCTATGAACAATCTATTTGGCACTAGATAGCCTACAGCTGTGTAAATGAAAGGCCTCTTTATGGTAATTCAGAAGCAGCTTCAAAAGTTATTGGCCAGTTGGAAAATCAGGGAATGCCTACAGACAAACAGTATATGAATTTGTATTCTAGGTTGCAGTGCACTTTAGCAGTTGAAGCACTGGGGCACCCACTTGAAAGAAAGGAAGACTAGCTGTTCCCGGTTGCCCCTCAGGGCAGGACTAGATCTTAAGCTGGAGGAGGGTAGAGTTGACCCTTGGTCCAGCATGAAACTCTGCACTCTGACAATGAGATAAAGTAGTTACAGTGGACCCTCGACTTACAGATGGCTCGACTTACAGACTTTTCGAGTTACAGACTTCTCTGGCTGCAAAATTTAGATTCGACTTGCAGCCAGAGAATCGACTTACAGACCAGAAAAAAACCAAAATGGAATAAAAATAGAATAAAAACCACTGGTTATGGGATTAATCGGTTTTCAGTGCATTGTAGGTCAATGGAGATTCGACTTACAGACTTTTCGACTTGCAGCCACCATTCCAATACGGATTAATTCCTTAAGTAGAGGGTCCACTGTACAGCAGAGTGGGCAATCTTGCCAGGTCTGGGAGCTAATCTTACGGCCCCCCATAATCTGTTGTTGTCCACACACCCAATATAGGCAATGGGGGACACTGAGGCAGATATTTCACTTGATTTCAGTGCATTCTAGTATTACTATTACAAGATGTTTAAAATAGGTTTTCCCTATTTACCACTGAATACTTGCAGTGGAATGGCATTTTTTTCCTCGCTTCTGAGGGCAGGAGGCCTGTTTAAGGGAAGAGGACAAGATCTGGAATGCACATAACTCTGTCCTCAACAAGGGAATGGCCAGGGAACTCAAGAGGAAAAGCCAAAGGGCGGCAGTTGCTGCCCACTGCCCAGAAACTGACAGCTGAGGTGGTGTCTCATTCTGCCTAATGGCAGAGTTGGCCCTGCTCCTATTCCCGTGATTTGCCTTTTTAAAAACTTCTTGGATTTTTTTTATAGGGTAAGCATTAAAACAAGGACAAGAAGGTTTCCCTTTCTCCCACCGCAGAACTTTTTAAGCCTCAACTTCTTTCTATCCTAAATATAATGACGTGTGTGATTATTCATATGTCCTTAATAAAATGAGCAAAATTCTCAGCCATTGCAAATCATCCTGTTTCCTCTCCCCAGTACATACCTTGCAGATGAGTAAGATGTAGTCATGTTCTCCATCCTACAGGTGCAAATACAGTTTATGTTTTAGCCATAAGGAAAAGGCAGGATAGAATTCAAGTGATATATTTTGTGTGCAATATGGGCATTTTCTGAAAGTGCTATGTTACATCTTTCAAATAAATGTTTTAAAATAATGTTTATCTCAGCAAGAAAGTAATATACTGCCTGTGAGGAGGCCACCAGCAGGGCCCTGGGCAGACCACCGGCCAGGGAAAGTCTTCAGCTCTCTGTTCAGTAAGGGAGAGGGAGGCGAGAACTGTCTTCAGAGAAACTAACAGATGAGGGACACCTGTGGAGGGTGAGGAAATAGCCAGTGGCTGGCATAAAAGAGGCAGAAAAGGAGTATCTACAACCTTCCTCAGGGGGAAGATGGGGAGACCTCGGAAGCGGAGGAGGACACCTTAAGGAAGGCCACTGAGGTGTGGGACCCCTACTTCTGCTCCTTTGGAGAAGTGGAAAGCAGGTGGGAGGAGGAACCGAAAGCTGAGTACCCCACCACTTAAACAGTGGAAATGGCACAGTTGAGGGCCTCTGTGCCAGGACTGCCAGGGCCCTCAACATTACCTTCACATCCTTGTCATCCTCACCATTCAATAGGGGCAGCAGTGTCTACTCCGACCCAGTTACGGCACTGGCATCAAAACCATCAACATGAGAGAACAGAGGAGGTTCCAAGAGGAGCCAAAGAGTGTACTCCACAGCCTGTACTGTAATCCCAATCTTTTATAATAGTGGTATTCTGTGACACCTCTTAGAAGATCACAGCCCCATGCAACCTTGCTTGTAAAACTGGGTCACACCCAGACCTATAGCTGGAAAATTATGAGAGCAGTAGCAAACCTCATGTAGATCTCTTGTGTATGTCATCTGTTTGACCGTCATGTCTCTGAGATGGCCACAACAAGCTGGTTCAAATTATGGCTTGGTAAATATTTACTAAAAATACATATAACTTTATTCTACACTCATTGTATTTGTTTTTGCTTTGCCTAAGTCCCTGAACACAAAACTGATTTCCTTACCACAAAGCTGAAGAGATGGAAGTTTCCTGAGAGGGAAGAGGAGTTAGAAATAAAATAAACAAGAAGAAATCCTCAACAATGCTGTTTTGAAATGCATAGCGAGAGAGCCAGAGAGAAAGATAGAGAATTTTAGTTCTCCTTCTCCTCCTCCTCCTCCTCCTTCCTCACCCCAGTCAGATGAAATAATCATGGTTGTTCTGGTGTTGCTGCTTCATTCATTCACCTTGAATTATCACCCACAAACAATCACAGAAAAATTCAAAACAAAATTCAGAACAAACGTCAGAAGGTCAGAGCTACCATGACATAATTCTGCATGAGTATGAGCAATATCTTATTGCTGCACTTCCACCGTACTCCTCTTTTACAAGTACCTACTCAAGTACAGTATGTGATATTGTAATCCTAGTGGTAAACTGTTTAAAGCAAGATCCAACCCATCAAAGAAGAAATTGGAGGAATTTTTACTTATATTGCACTTGGTTTAGATTATAAGGACCTGAAAGTTTTTTTTTTTAAATTGTTGTACGTATATTGGTTTAACACAAAAACAAGTATTTGTTTTCTTATCAAGTAGAGCAATGGACTTCAGTGTGCTATAAAAACCTTTTTTTTATATTATTGACAAGAACAACGTAGGAAGAGCCCTGCTGGATCAAACTAGTGTTCTGTCTAGCCCAACGTTCTTTTCCACAGTGGGCAACCAAATACCTGTTGAGAAGCTTTCAAGCACAACATAAAAGCATCAGCACTCTCTTTGCTCATGTTCCACAGCAACTGATGTTTGTAGGCATAAACCCTCCAGTGGTGGGCGTAGTGCATAGCCTGACTAGTAGCCATTGATTGTGTTATCCTCCATGAATTTTTCTAATCACCCTTCAGAGCAATCCAAGGTGGTGGTAGGTTGTGTTAGCAACTCCCATTGTTCAGCTAAGGGCTCTGTGAGGAAGTTATTTTCTCTTGTCTGTCCTTCTATGATTCAGCTTCATGAGGTGACCCTTCCAAGTTCATGTACTGGTGGAGCCATTCACACAGCATGCCCTCCTTTTTTTCTAAACTAAAAAGCTCTAGAAATTTTAACTGTATCTCGCCACACATGAGCTGCTAGAATCATCTTGATTATAAGTACACATTTCAGCAATTAACTATCCACTCACTTTATTTTCCTAAAAATTAAATAAATGCATGCAACCAAATTTTCACCACCACCATCAATGGCTGAACTGAGATGTTTATAGTAACTTTAGTTAATACATAAACAGCATTGACTTGAAAAACCCATGGGACCTACAGGGAAACCTTCGTTAATAAGTGACCATGTTCTTTCTTCCTGCATTTCTGTAGTCAAAATAGTGAAACCTCTGGATGCTTTCTGGTCCTTTCTGTAATATGTGAAAGGAAAATTTCCGTTTTAGAAATATACCCTGAAGACTGATCTTAATTGGTAAAGTGCCCTATCCAAACAGAGGACAGTAGGTGGATAAATGTGGAGTAGTAGTTAGACTAAGACATAGGACTGAGGCCAGGGATAGTCACTACCTCTCAGACTAAACTACCTTACTGGGTGATAGCGAGGCTTGCTGAACAAGCCGCTATTCACTTACTGAGAATATACTCAATGAACTCAATGAGACTGACTTTTGAATAGATATGACTACAGTGGTGCCTTGCAAGACAATTTTAATTCGTTCAGTGAAAATCGTCATCTTGTGAAAAAATCGTCTTGCGAGGTTCCCTATGCATCGGTCTCAAAAAAAAGTCTTGCAAAGGATCAATCTCAAAAAAAAAAATCTTGCAAAACACAGTGATAGAAAAAAAGTCTTGCGAGGCACCACAGTGATCGCAAAAACCTATCGTCTTGCGGGTTTTTCGTTCCGTGAGGCAATCGTCTAGCGAGGCACCACTGTATAATTATAAAATGCCACCTGAAAAAGCAATAAATGTAGCGGATCCAAAAGCAATGATTGTGATATGGTTGTGGTATAGTCACTAATAATGTTGTGTTGTCAAGTCAATTCCGACTCATGACAAATGTTTCCAGGATTCTCTAGGTATAAAGTACTCAGAACTGATTTACCATTTCCTTCTTCTGGTAGCACTCCATTATCATGCAGCTTGCCCAAAGCTACACAGGTGTCAGGGCAAATTACAACTCCATTAGTAGAGGGCAAAATCAAAAACAAAGTTGACGGGATGGCCTAGCAGTTAGAGGGTAGCTCTGGCAGTGAAGTCTAGTGTAAAAGCTTCCTATTGCTATGCTATATAAAAAAAATCAGACAGAGAGAAATGGCCCTGCCCCTTATCAGTGCACCAATAGGCTTGAAACCACAAAGAGATTAGTTTTTTGCCAGTAAGACTCAATGCAGAAAGGAAGCAAAATCATTCTGCTTCTCATACAGGGAAGATGTTGGAATTTTCCCCACCAGTGAAGAAATGACTGGCGATCTTCTGCCATATTTGACCTTGGAAATGTTACTTTTGGGGGTCAGAATTCCCCAGACAACATGGCTAGGGCTTCTCGTAGTTGCACTCTGAATATTACCAAGGAATAACAACAATGCCTTCAGCAGCGAAACATACTTTAAAGACCATTGTTTATAATACCTCTCTCCCTCTGTCTCTCGCACATGTTTTCTCACTCTCTCTCACACTCCCAGATGGCATTCCCAGTACAATTATTCTACAGACACAGTTTCTGTATGCTTTGGTCAAATTCATATGGCCATAGATGCTGAAAGAATAACCTGAGGCAAGTATATTTAAAAATGGCATAATGTATTGCATTATTATAAATCAAGACAACATTAAACACACAAATGTGGTACCCAAGGTAATATATAAGTTATAAACTAATACCTCCCATTAAAAAAAAATCTAAACTAAATGTCTTAAATGGCCCCTGTATAGGCTAAGAACTGAAAAAACATAGCATTGCACATCAAATCAGATTTGTGGAGAAAACATTTTCTTGCAGGTATCTGCAGCTAGGAAAAGGAATCTGGCCACTTTCTCTGTAGTTGACTTATACATACCCTGTTTCCCCCAAAATAAGACCTAACCTGAAAATAAGCCCTAGTATGATTTTTCAGAATGCTCGTAATAAAAGCCCTACTCCAAAAATAAGCCCCAGTTAAGTGAAAGCCTGCCCTCCACCATTGTGCAGGGACCAGAAGAAGATGACATGACTTTATTTGAATAAACGTAGATGGTTGTTCATGAAAAAAAAAACACCCCCTGAAAATAAGCCCTAATGCATTTTTGGAACAAAAATTAATATAAGACCCTGTCTTATTTTCAGGGAAACATGGTATCTACCAAAAGATATGTCAATACCTATTGAGTGTCCTACCTGGATATCTCGAGAGAATAGGGAAAGTACAATTAAACTCTGGTTTGATTGTATTTAACAAAATTGCACAGAAAAAGGATGTGAACCAATGACTCTATATTCTCACACACACACACACACACACACACACACACACACACACACACACACACACACACACACACACACACACACAAAAGAGCAGAGCTTTTCACATTTGCCGTGGTTTCAATACTGCTGTCTGTTTGCCATCATGGTCACCTCAGACCTACTCCTAAGAATGTCCTTTGTGTCAGGGTGATATGGATTATCTGCAACTATTGTCTTGTAATGATAAACACTACCCAAACTTTTTCATATCAATCTGTTGCATTAGGAACCTGTTTGTTTAAATGCACAGTCATCTTGATATATGTGTCTTAGAATGAGAGTCAAGCCAAATGAATTTGCTAATAACCATTATCAATTCAAAGCATTTCTATGTAAATATACAGTCCCAAAGAACATAAATTCATTGTCCATTAAAATTAATCTTTTAGAACGTGATATGTGCTTTTTCATAACCACCCATTTTTGCCTAAGACCGGCTTCTCTTGCATCCATTCCTCACAGTTTAAGTAAACTGCTGCCCTCTTTTGAGCTGAAATAGGCATTGCGCTTTATACAGGTGAGAGTTGCCTAAAGATGAAAAAGAGACTTGACAGACCCTTATATTTTTTTACTGTGAGGTGAGAATTTTGAAAGGCACACTTTTGCAGTTGAGATAAATGCTGCTCACATCCATGACCTCATCACATTCTCTTTAAGATATTCCTCTCTTTGAAAATAATGTCTACATGTGAGTTCCATGTCACATTGTACGTACTCTTGGTCCAAACCCAGACACTAGGGCAACTCAAGAGGTGGAGCTTATCTGATGACAGCGGTGCAGACCAAAGAGCTGACATTTCAAATCTCCCACAGTAAATGAGAGAACCCAGTGCAGTCCCTTCAGGGCCAAGTGGAGAATTCAAAATGGTGGCTTAGAGCTTCCCAGGACACCAAAGGGCCCTGGCTGGGTATGTGAAGATGCCCACAGATACAGATAGGAAACATGTTGGTTGTTTTAGAGTGCAGCTATGCTGCCTGGGGGAGTCTGGGAGCTCTGATCCAAAAGGCCAAACTTTTCTTATCGATGTCCAAAGATCCTATTAATCTCACACTTAAGAAAGAAAGTATCTAACAATGTGACACAAGGGATCAATATTTATTAAGAGCAATTTGTGACATGACAGTTCAGTTACACAGGGAAGCTCATCAAGTGATATCTCAGTACATCATCACAAGGCCTCACTTGAGAATTAGTCCCGCTACAACACCCCTTACTCTAGCCTTCCTGTTCAATGGCTATTTTGGATGAATGTGTGAACAGTGTACTGTACTTCCAAAAGTCACAAACTATAGGGAGATGACATGAAAGTTCTCCCAGTGTTGTGTGGTCCATGACAGATATTTCACATGGACAAGTTATCAGATGTTGCATAGGTCAGTTGAACTCAATATGCAGAAAGACGATTTCAACAGCATAGAACAGATTCTAAGAGAAAATGGGAACAAAAGATGCCTTTATTGGTGCATGTACTTCCACAGCTCGGAAATGTGTGATGTGAACAGATTTGTGGGTTTTTTTTAACTACAGCTCCAGGAATGCCCCAGGCAGAATAGTCTGGGAGCTGCAGTCCAAAAAATAAAATCTGTACATCCCTAGGAAATATTTTAAAATGTTTGGAGCACCGCCTCCAGAACTCCCAGCCATTTATTTTACATTGGGCAATTATACTGGGATCTGGGATCCAGAAGAGTCACATCACCAAAGTATGTACAATAGTCTGGAGGAGACTCTTTCACACACAGAATCCCCCATAACATATGAGTACAAGTATTTCACACTGGACTGCAGCAGGTGGCCACAAAATTGAGGGCCTTCTCAGTCATTGTGCCCAGATTGTAGAACAGGTCTCTATGCTTTGCCCCTTCCATGTTCCGTGTTCATTCTCTCTTTTTAATAATAATAATAATAATAATAATAATAATAATAATAATAATAATAATAATAATAATAATAATAATAATAATAATAATAATGATGATGATGATGATGATGATGATGATGATGATGATGATGATGATGATGATGATGATGATTGATGATGGTGTTTTGCTTCTTTCACCGTGTTGTGAATTGTGGCTATTTTAATAACTGTTTGCTTGCTTGCATCTGTAAGATTGCTGTTGTCCCTAAACTGTGAGTTGCACTCGGTATCATTTCTCAAGAAAGACAGGACTTAAATGATTGCAATCAATAAACAAAAATGATGCAAGTATATACCAAGAGAGATTTTTCAAGGCCTCTTATCCCCTAAAGACTTGCTCTGATCATTAAGAATGCCTCCCCACTGCATGCTAAGAAAGTCATGTAGCTGTTTGCTTGGGGGCTTTCTTCTATGATCCAAACATGGAGGTAGAGATAGGAAGGGGTACATTTAACCAGTGCCATTAAGTCAAGCATGGGCAACATCCAGAGGTCTGAGGGCTGCCCAGCATTAAAAAGACAGGCATGGGCAACATCCAGGTGCCTAGGGGCTGCTCAGCACCAAAAACCCAAGCACAGGCAACAGTCCTGCAGTCTGGGGCTGCCCATGCCCATTGGAAGACTCACTCCTTCCTGCAACCTCCATGCCAAAAAACAGAACAGAACATTACAAACAAATCATTTTTTACCTAAGGAGCGGAAACCCTCAAACTCCAAGTGACCACAATATGCATTTTTAAAAAATCTTACACAAATCAGTGATTTCTGACAAATATTGCAAAGAAGAAGAAGAAGAAGAAGAAGAAGAAGAAGAAGAAGAAGAAGAAGAAGATGATGATGATGATGATGATGATGATGATGATGATGATGATGATGATGATGATGATGATTTTGGACTTGGGGGAGGCCAGGCGTGCTAGGATATGTCAAAACTAGGCAAAATTCCCCCCAGGGTCCCAGAAATCACAGGGTTGTGTTTTTTTAATCTTTTTTTAAAAAATGAAAAATCGGGGGTGTTTGAGCATTCCGGGAGTGTCCATAGGTTCTCTAGGACCACCATTGGACTTCTGGGGAGCTTCATGAGGTTCAGCAACCACATGTTGTCCACCTCCAATCTAAGGCAACATAAGCGCCACTATTCTGCCTCTTTATTGTGTGAGCCAATAGCCTGCTGCACTCTTTTCACTAATGAAGTTACAGCAATGACTGGTATATGCTCTCTTATGAAGGATCTTCTGAGTTTAGTTATTTTAAAGTCATAGTTTTGATTTTCCCAAATAGAATGCAATTGCTGTTCTTTTTTTAAAAGAAAAAATCAGTATGGTTGTTGTGGGTTTTTCGGGCTTCTTGGCCGTGTTCTGAAAGTGGTTCTTCCTAACGTTTCGCCAGTCTCTGTGGCCGGCATCTTCAGAGGACAGCAAACCGTGCTCTCAGTACACAAATCAGTACACAAACAGTTTAATGGAACTGTGACTTCTACACTTCTGTTTGTGAGATGCCAATAATAAATCCTCCCCAACGTGACTTTTTTTTATCAAAAGTCATCACACTTCTCCATGCAACAGAAATAATTAGAATTTATCACAAATTGTAATGCTTAAAGACATATTTAATAATTTATGTAACTAAGAAATTAAGAAAGAAATTATATAAGAAATTCATTTTTATATGTTGTTCAATGGGTGAAATATTACGTCAGATATAAATAAGAATGTTTCTAGTGAAGCATGACATACTACTCTGATGTTTACATGCATAGGAGCCTCATATTACAATGTCATGAGTTAAATGAGTATGTAGTTATGGTAGAGGTAAATCCATAAGAATTTTCCCCATAATCTCTCCACAGAAATGAATAGAGTAGGGTGTGTTTTGCTGCTCAAGGTTCTGTTTTGTCCCCTATGCTATTTAACATGTACATGAAACCACTGGGAGAGACTGTCCAGAGTTTGGGGTTCACTGTCACCAGTATGCGGATGACACCCAACTCTATCTCCCCTTTCCGTCCAATTCTAAGGAAGCTATTTCATTTCTAGAGCAGTATCTAGTGTCAATGGACTGGATGAAGACTGATAAACTGAAACTTAGTACAGATAAGACAAAGGTGCTCCTGGTCAGTCGAAAGGCAGATCAAAATATAGGGATTTAGCTTGTACTAGTTGGGGTTACACTCCCTCTGAAAATACAGGTGCAGAACTTGGGTGTGCTCCTGGATTTGTCTTGGAGGCTAGATGTCTAGGTTTGGGCAGTGGCAAGTCATCCCTTTGCACAATTAAAACTAGCATGTCAGCTGTGCCCATTTCTGGAAAGGACTGACCTGGCTACAACAACACCTACATCAGTTACATCCCGGCCTTCTCTGCTGCTGCTCCCAGACTTTGGAACTCCCTCCCACAAGAGGCTAGGCTGGCGCCATCTTTGCTGTCCTTCTGCAAGCAGGTGGAAACCTTTGTTTTCAGACATGCTTTTCCTTAGTGACCAATGGTCTAGGAGACAATAAATGAGATAGTTTGTATTTTGTTGCTTCCAAATCTGTTCTTTTAATGCTTTTACCTAACATTATTAATTTTGCGCTATTAATATTTTTTAAATATTTGAATAATTGACTGTGCTTAAAGGTGTAAGCTGTGTTGGGTCCTTTTTTTAGGAGAAAGGTAGGGTAAAATATTTTAAATAAATAAACCAATTTATTACAGCTCTTTTTTTTTAACCTGATGCTACAGTTCTTCCTCTCACTCCTGTCACCTAAAAACTTAAAGTCCCTGTGTGAGCCCTTTATCCATTTGGACGATGCACAGTAGCAATTATGAGGTGAAAATTGTAGGTTGTCCTCCTTCCCTTGCTCTGGGGAAGACTAAGTTTGGGTGAAACAATCTAATCTTGGAATGTGTTTCCTGGTGGAAAACTTTCAGCAACACATCTAGGGAGAGCAGAATCCGGAGTTCCAGGTTGTAATCTATGGGACCTGTCTCTTTAAGAGGCAACACCCTCTGTTCTGTGAATGAGTATGGATTCCTTAGAGTGAGAACTGGCTGGGAGATGCTAGTCGTCTTTGTACAGTGCTTGCAAATTTTGTTGCAGTTCACAGGTTGCTTTGTTTAGTTAGTGTGTGTGTGTGTGTGTGTGTGAGTGTGTGTGTGAGAGAGAGAGAGAGAGATGTAGTAATCACATAAATATGTTTGTGTGATTACTCCAGAATACCTCTTGGTGGGAAAAACAAATCATATCTATATGATTTGAATATTATAAATATTCAAACACATTTCCATATATATTCACAAGAGATTATTGTTCTAGTGTCAGAGTCCACGGGCCTCAGCATTTGCTGAAACTTGGCCTGCCTGAAATTTCCCCAGCCCTCTATCCGGCCAGGATAAAGAAGAGGGAGATCTACATGCACAAAGGCCCTTCTGGATCTCTGGTATTGGGTTGGTTGTCTGACAAGCAGAAATAGGCACAACACTTTCATGGAAGCCAACAATGCAATTCTGTTAGTGTTGCAACTGATGGAGAGACAAAAGGGGAGAAGAGGAAATGGGGGTGGGGGAGACACCCAACTGTAATATTTTCTTTTCAAAGCTTGCTATATGGTGTCTAGAAAGACCTCGAAAGCACACAAAGGTCTAATCTTCATTCATTTCCCCCTGAGAATAATAGATCAGCCAGTGCTCTGATGCTGTTTTAATAATGTACGATTTACAATTCATTGGTTACTAAGCGCTCAGAGTATAATTAATTTCCATAGACCCTTCCCGTGAATTCACCCAGTCTAGAGTACAATATGGAAAGAAGGTAGGGAAAAAAACAATCTCTTTTTTTTTTCTCGCTCTCTCTCTCTCCTTTCTCACCTACCCCACCCTTTCCTAACAAAACAAACCCTGGATTCCAAGCCATCTGTGTGATTTTGACAGGCAGTTGCTGTGTGCTACAGAGTGGGAAGTGGGGGTTTGATTTCCCGTCACTCATTACATATATGTTACTGGGAGGCAGCAGAATGTGGCACGGCAGACACTGTTGACAGTGTCATGGGAAGAGATCTGATCAAACTACATTAGCTGAGTTGCCAAATCACACAGCCCCATTTGCATCATTCTTTCAAGGCACAGCTGTTCAGCTCCTTCTGGATGCGAGATGTGTGTGGGCCCAGCCCGTTGGTCCCAGTGTGTGTGTGTGGCAAACACTGGAACACAGGCTGAGGTGAGGGAAGGACCAGTTCTAAAGGATTAAATGCAATTGGTAGCCATTGGGTTTCGTACTGACCAATTCCTTTCCTTTCAGAGGTTCTTTCTCTGTTACTCTGACAGCATCCATAATTGTGGAAAACCAGGAACACCTAGAGATAGGGAGAGCCACTTGTCCTGAAGAAGGAGAATAAAGGCAGGGAGGCAACAGCCAACGGGGACAGAGTGGATGCTATTATTTTCCACATCACAACTGGGTCCCTTGTTGGGAGAAATGCGGCATATAAATAGAACTAATAATAAATGGAATGCACAAAGTAAGATGTGTATAACCTTATTGGATGTTCGCAGGACTTTGCATACAATATCTTGCTCATTACCTAGACTTCTCTGTCAGCCAAATCAGTATTATCATCTCCTGTGTGGTAGACCCTAGCAGAGTGACAAATGTTGAAATGCAGGGACTAGTTCTGACAGTTCCCACAGCCATGCCTCCAAATAGAGTTCAAAAATGCAGGGAACCTGTATCAGCCAAAGAATGGCTCTTCCTTCTTTTTGCTGCAAGAGGCCAGTGTGGACAACACTTTCATCACACAGCTAAAATCACCCTTAGTTTTTTTGGGGAGGGAGGGAGTCACCTCAAGCAACAGATTTTGGCAGTAATGAAAGGCCAAAAATGGTTATTTTTGTTTAATTTAGGATTGGGTTTTTTTCAATGCGTAATTATTAAATTAATTTCTGTCGCAGAAGGTAGAAGCTATCATGGGGATTTCTGTCTCAGATGTCGAAATGATTTGATTGGACTTGGGTACCACGCAGTTTGATAATGGAGGATGGAGAACACTCGCCAGTCTGCCTCAAGCGGCAAAATGTCTTGGGTCAGCTCTGTCTGCTTTCCCTCCAACTATCACGAAGCTAGAAGCTACAAATGGAGCAGGGAACTTTGAAGGAGGTAGGTGGTGGGATTAATATCATCCCTGTCCATCCAAAGCTTGCTCCAGGGAATGGGTTTATGATAAAAGTAAGACCTGCACTGAGAACATCCTGATTCATAGTTCACTTTCATCTGAATGTGTCACCGACATTTCCAGAGCACTTTGACATCTTTCATTTTCGAACCACAGTTCCCAGAATCAGCGAGGGTAGTCTTGGACGTTGTAGTCTTTAAAATGGCAATTTTCAACACCGTACTTACCCGCAGATCACATGATTTATTGGCTTGTATGATGTATTCTCGGGGACGTGGTGGCACTGTGGGCTAAACCGCAGAAGCCTGTGCTGCAGGGTCAGAAGACCAGCAGCCGTAAGATCGAATCCACGCAATGGAGTGAGCTCCCGTCGCTTGTCCCAGCTCCCGCCAACCTAGCGGTTCGAAAGCATGCAAAATGCAAGTAGATAAATAGGGACCACCTCGGTGGGAAGGTAACAGCATTCCGTGTCTAAGTCGCACTGTCCATGTGACCACAGAAGATTGTCTTCGGACAAAACGCTGGCTCTATGGCTTGGAAACGGGGATGAGCACCACCCCCTAGAGTCGAACACGACTGGACAAAAATTGTCAAGGGGAACCTTTACCTTTACCTTATGATGTATTCTCAGCCCATTTCATTGTTCATAAACACAAATACAATGGTAATGTACACAAGGAGCTTTACTGGCCTGAAAGAAAACAGGGGGAGTTCCAGTTATAGAGAACTCTACATGCATCTTGGAGCTTCTCGTATATTTTAATTGCAAGTATAAACAAAATATGATGTGTAAAAATTTGATTTTTATTTTCACCTTCAGCAATAAATATTTTTTAAAAACTTGGGGGAAAGCACAGACACTCAATATGATGAGAGACAGAGTAATTTTGTCTGGAACTAAGAGGTAGGTGGATTTGAGGAAGCTATAAACAGTAACAGTCTGCAGTCTGAATACTAACCAGCATTTGTCAAGTGAAAATAGGTACACTTACTGTAAGTGAGAAAGCAGCAAAGGGGTAGCATGCCAGTAGTGTGAACAAGCATCTTCTACTAGGTTTTGTAGCTGACACACATCTCATTATGCAGTCTTGGCAATCCTAATGTTTCCTGTTCCAAACTCAATATTAAAATACGTTTGAAAGTTTACCCAATCTTCCTCTGAAAAAAAAATCTGCAAAGATTAAAAGGATGCCAAAATTTCAGGACCGATTTCAACACATGCTGTGTATCATAACTTTCAGACCTTTTGATTTCTTTCTTTCCAGTTCTACCGATTATTTTAATGCATAACATATCCTTTTGATATAATGTGTATTTCTGGTAGCAGGGTTGAATTTTCAAATGAGAGAAAGAGGATAGAATGTTTCTAATTAATTAATTAATTAATTAATCAACATGTGCCCAAACACAAAGTCGGTACATGGTTACGGCAGCCTTTTTCTACAGCATTCTCATCCAAGCAAAAATAAACAAATACTATGTCCCATTCTGTGGTCTATTAGAAATTCATCCATGCTGTGTCTCTTCTACAGGAGCCATATTGCCATCTGACAAAAAAATGTGAGGAATGTAAAGTAAAACACATTTTATTACACAAAATATAAATGTAACCAAGAGAGTATGCAGGAATGTTTACCTTCAGGAGAAGGAAGCTGCATAGAGGTGTCCTTCATGCTAACAGCATGTGCCTTCACAATTATCCGGGCACATTAAAATAATAAATAAATGTAGGATTGTTCTGTAATCACTCATGAATGTGACGCTGTCCCAGTAAAATAAAACATAACAAATAGCTGATCAAAAAACTCTTGGGAATGCAGAAATGCACCACCATGCTTACACATATAACTGCATCTCTGATGAGCTATAAAGGTAGAGACAGGTACATAGCCGACTTTCCTGATATGTTCTTGTGACATTTACCCCATGGCCCCTGCTTGTTTCACACAGCTCACAAAGGTATCCCAACAGGCCCTTTAACTCGCTGCCACCGGTTAATCTCTTTATCAACCTATATTTCCTATGAAAAGACTGAGGTCTATTCAGTACTGAACTTTTAAACAGAAACAGGTTTATTGATTACAAGTTGTTTTAGGACTAGTTCTTAAGCACATTCTTAAAGTTACACAAAGCTTCAGTACTTTACTTTAACCTCTTCTGTCTTAATTAATACAGGTCACACTCTGACTAATCACTACTTAAACACACTCTCTCTGCCCCTAATAGGATTTCCAAGGTACAGAAGATAGTTAAGGAGTGGTTTTACCAATTCCACACACATCCATGAGCAGGGATTCAAAGCCAGATCTTCTGAGCTGTAGTCCATTATTCTTTCAAATGCAGTGTTCTGGATCTCATCAAATCATTACCTCTGTCTTAATTATAAATGCAATTAAAATAGCCAAATTCAGATTTTTCAAATGGATTGAACTCTTACTCCTTTGTCAAAATTGCAACCATTGTCGCCAGCAATTGGGGCGGTGGAGAGAGTTGCCACACTAAGCGCCACAGTCACCTACGTATTGATTAGCAGGAGTGACATGACATTGTAAGTCCCTTCCTCACATTGTTGTGAACAAGTTCTTTCTCAAAGCCTTACAAATAATTGTGTGAGAGGTTAATTTTTGTTTTATTTTATCGTATTTATTTGATTTTGTACTTTGGGGGAGTCTCTAATCAGCTGCAGAAGCACTGCAGCATATCCTCCCATCATTCTCCCCCTCCCCCCAAAAACAACGTATTTACTGAGACTATCCTCTGGCTGCTGTCCTCCTTAGATAACATGGGGATAGGAGTGCAGATGGCTCATGCTCATATAAGAGTAGCCATCTGCAGCATGGAAACCATGGGAGAAGGCCTCCCATCTGGACACATTCTGTGTTCTATGTGATGAAATGGATTTGATGATGTGCTATGGAAGAAAACCATATTTACTGCCATGTACATCTTGTCAAAATAGTAGACGGTGGAGGAGAAGGAAATGAAAATATAATTTCAGTGGCTTAATCCAGCTGTCAACACCACGAAATCTGTGACCTAGTTAGATCACCAGAAGTGCCATATCGAGCTTTCTGTAGGAGAAATTAAAAGCAGGATTCAAAAGGCTTATTATATAATATATTCAAGATTTTAAATTGGCAAAAAATTATTATAGCATTGATCATAGTCCTCGTACTTGTAATAAGATATATAGTTATTCTTGACTAATAATCATATGGTCAGAAGGACGGATAGAGTGATTCCCCCCCACCTTCCCTAAACCAAGCCCTTGTAGAACAGATGATGTCCAAGCCATCCACCATTAATTAAAACATGTGCACTTATCTTTTCACTTTTTAAAAAAGAACGAATGAAATACAGACTCATTCATATCTGCTTCCGATAAAAAGCCAAGGAAACATTGAACAGATAAAGAGAAAGCAATACCACATGGGTTGTTTTGAAAGTCTCTTTTTATACTTTGTATCAATAAATAAAATACCTTGTTGAAATTAGAATTAAATCTACTGTCATTGAAGGGCATCAATCCTCTAATCAGATATAGAGTAATTAAAACTAGAGAGATTAACCTCAACAACATGCAAGAGTAGCATATGCTGCACCTTCTTTTTCTCTCTCTGAATCACCTTACATCATCATTTAACCTTGGGTTTATTTCCTGCTGACCTGACTAATCTTAACAGAGTGTATCTTAAAACCAAGCAAGCAAACACTCATTAAAGCAAATAATGCTAATAAGCTATCAACAATCAACCATACAAGGTCAACAACAGTAGGACTCATGAGTGCGCTGACACAAGACGTCCCTGAAGAATGGGCCATGTGTTGAAGAGGATCTCCCCAAGTGGCTCAGACAATGAGTCGTCAGGATGGGAAGACGTGGCAGGTGAATTTGCAGTTCGTCCAGCCGAAAATACTTGGCAGCTCCAATGAATATGCCAACCACAGCTGTAATCTACCATGATCTGGAGCATATTCACTGATCACAGCTGTGTAATTTCAGGTAACATGTTTCTGTTGTTTAGTTTTGTTTGACATTGTTAAATATATGGCCAGACCATCTGCACAGTATTTTTTAAAATTGGAAATTACAGCCATAACTTCCTTTTTATATATCAATAAACTAAACAGCAAAATTTCAAAGGGATCCTTCTCCACCAAACTCTGAGGCAGAATGTTTGTCCCACGCCACACCATTGCCTAATTGCACACTAATTGGACAAACGTGATTAAATATTTCAAGATCTTTCCTAATTGCCTCTATTTTAGCTTTCAAATTTGCTTGCCACCAACAAATTTAATGACACTGGTGTCTAGTCATCAGCAAAAAGCCCAAGAGTTGCTCTTTAAAATGTACATAGTCAGAATATTTACTGATTGCACATTGTTGTTTCAAATGTAGCTTAATTAGAAATCCAATCAGTTCCCTAAGTCCAATTATACTTGATTTGTAGATTCAGAGTATGATACATAATGAAGCTAAGCAGCAAACGGTAAACGTGCTTGAAATGAAACAAAAAGAAATATTTTTATGTGCCTTTTAGAAACTTGAAATAATATATTAGAAAACCGATACGTATCAGGTTTTACAGAAATCTGAATTCACTGAAATTTTTGACAAAATTGGTTTCTATTTTTAATTAATGAACAAAGATGCTGAAAACTATTTTTTCCCCTTGAAAAGAAATAAAGAATAAAATAAGTTTTTTGAAATTTAGAATAGTTTCTCGTAATTGATTCCTCCCAGAAATGTTAAATAGCAACTTTCTTGATCATGCTGCCTGGGGCTACAGTAGTTGTAGCTGAAAAAAATCTGTTGAATCTTCCTCTCATTTAAAAAGAAATTACCTAATGGCTGGAATCCTGTTGGCATACATTTATTTAAGCCAGATAATGTCATCTTCTAACAAGAGAAATCTTTAAGCTGATTAAATTAAAAGTTTCCTGTCTCTCCCCGCTACAGGTTCTGAGGCTCCCTTGGGATTCCTTCTGCAGTTCCCCAGTTCCTTTGGGATTGGGGGAGAGCCTTTATTATCGGGGGGGGAGTTACTAGTGGTCCTGCCACCAGGTGAGTATCCCCAGTGGCAATCCTGCAGCAATTTTCCAACATTAAAGCCCTCCTATCTTGAGGCACCCAAAGGTTTCCCAAGGGCAAATGGATCCACCAGGGAGCCTTGGAAACTGAAGGGAATCAGAATTTGAAATTTTAATTTAAATAAGGATTTCCATCATAAGATGATGACATTATCTGGCTTACTTGGGGCAAACTTACACCAATAGGATTTCAGCCTAAAGATTATAATATGGCTATGTCAGGTTTGTCTCAAAGTTCAAAACTTATCTAGAGAAAGTTTATCCCAAAGGAAACACAATTGTCACCAACTTTGTACTCTTTCCAGCACCAAATTAAAATGGATCTCTTTGTCTGAACACTTTATATTTAACTTTAATTTTGAAATCTTTAAATCAACTTTTTTTGTTAATTTTTACTTACAGAATGGTTAGGCACCTCACTTTCTAATTATGTGTTTTTGTATTGCATTTCTCTTTTTAAAACGTTGCAGATGTTACCCTGGGATCCTCTGTGTGTGTTTGTGTGTGTGTGTGTGTGTGTGTGTGCGTGCGTGCGTGCGTGCGTGTGTGCTACATATGATCTCACTTATTTTTATTCTATTTTATGGGACATCCAGAAACTATTGAACAATTTGACCATCGGGTAAATAGAAACATTATTTAAATGCAATTGTTCTGAGACACATCGCTATCATTTAAAATTAGAAATGTCACAGAAGAGGATACCATTTAAAGACGAGAATGAAAATTTGTGAATATCAGAGAAATGCAGGCCATGGTGATATTAGTGTCTTCCTTTCTATAGAAACCCAAGAGTCAAATACCACTTGAAACAAATAGAGCAGCAAATGGTGAATGCAAGTAACATTGAGTTTTTCCATTAAAAATGAATGAGATAACAGTGTCGGTAATATGGAAAGTGGGCTAGTGTGTAAGTCCTCCTAGGAGTTACCGTACTTGTAGCACTCAAAGAATGAGTCACTCTATCTGGCTGTGTCAGCAGAAATATGAGAAAGCAAAGGAGCTTGGAACTTTACTAACACATGGGTGCTGCTCTTTTTAAAAGTAGCACATTCATCATTGAACCCTACTTTTTAAAAATACCACAGATGTTTAAGATCCTTTAAACTTTTAACACTGAAAATCTCTCAATTCCCCACCTCTACAACATGTTAGATGTGCAAATGTTGCTGCACAAAAAAATTAACATTACCAGTCATTTTGTTATTTCACAAAATGAATGTTGCCACACCCTCATTATCACAGAAAAATGCTACATTGCAGGTAATGTTGTAATGCCCATTATTTCCAACATCTGGATGGTGCGTTCCCTTCCATTGGTCAAATTGGGACTCATAAAGATATGTCTCTGCCCCCTGCTCAAACTGTATTTTGCAGTAGCCTTGTTACCTAAATTTAGCTGATTCCCCTCTTCCCCTTCTATCCATTTTTCATTGTCTATCAAGTTAAGTACAAAATGAACTTTCTACATGCTGATCCATTGTTTTATGAAAGTACTTGTATGTGCATTGGCAGAAAGGCAGTAAATAATTGCCATAAATACAATAAATAGCAACCATCATAACTGTACAATGATCACAGCCTTTGAAAAAGTTGGTGCTTAGCCTTGTCCAATGGAACAAGGCCAACAGAGCTGCAGGTCTTGAACCAGCAATTTAAGGCAAGGAATATGAACACCAGCCAAGAATGTGATGGAGTACAATTGTGTATTAGGTTGCACATTTATTGTGCAACTTACAAAAATGTAATGATGCAGTGTTCATTGGCAAACTGCTGCAGCTATATAAAGGGACTAATAAATTTTGAATAAAACAAATAAAATGTATTCCCAGTGTTGTGGTAACAAATCTGGAGATAGCAGTGGCTTCATATAAATGCCAGCTTTGTTCAACGCACACAGTGATTAAAACCGGTGGATACTGAGGGGGAAAAATAACATTGCTTTTGAAACCAATATTATTTTCCTTATTCCGAAACAGAGAATATTCTGGTTTGTTTCAAAACAGGACAATTTATTACATATCTTTTTTCGGCAATAACTAATATGGATTTTTAAATATATATACAGTATATTGCTTTGCTTTGATAGACAATACATCTTATTTAGTTCCCCAACTTACAAAGTTCCCCAGCTTGGCACAGTCTTGACTACAGTTAGACTACAACTCTCATCACTCCCACTTCCATACTGTTAGAGATGAGAGCTGCTGCTATCCAAAAGATTTGTAGACTACCAGGTTGGGAAAGGCATGGTAAAGGAACCTTTAATTATACAAGTTAGGCATCTGTCATGGTCCAGGAAAGGATTCTGCAACTATCCTAGCTACATTCATCTCCCCGGAAAGCTTTCTACGTCTAGTGTGAAGAGGAGATATGATCTCTAAAGACGTTCATTTGTAAATCAATGAGCTCCATCCATAAAAATAGCAAAGGGCACAATTGTCTGTTGGAATAAAAATGAAAACTAAAGGACTTCCTGTCTCCTGGATGTTTGTTTAAACTCCAATAGTCAGATGGACTTGAAGTTATGGCATCTGTGACTTGGAACTCAACACATTCAGGTCTCGGGTTGCAACATAACCTACAGATATTGGGCCCAGCCCTCTCAATGCCTGCTTGAGGAAATAGGAATATAAAAGACCTTTCCTGCAACAGGCAGACAATATAAGGGCTTTGGATCTGTCAGACATTTTACCCACACTGGATTATTTGTACAAACTAAGTTACAGCCTCGCGACTCAACTAATAGGGAACTCTAAATATAAAGCAATGTAGTAATAGTAATAGAAGATTCTTGTTGTTAAAATGTGAAATCTGAAGTTAATAGTGTGGGTTCTTTTAAATGTAATGTATCTTAGACCAGGAGTAGGCAGGATCATATCTGTTCCCTCAGAACTCCTGAGGACTCCACCCCCAAACTTAATCTGCCCCCTCCAAATTTTTTTTTCTCAACATGTACCCTTGTGGTCAGAGTTGTCTTTCACAAAATGCAGTGCTCCTGCTACTATCCACAACATACCACCATAAGTAAACCCATTGGGTTAGAGGAAGGATATCAAAGGGGAGCCACAGTAATGTGGGAGCAAGTCCTGTCAAATGGTGTTTTGCCAGGAGTCTCACTGATTGTCCTGTCATCTCGCAGTATGTGCCTGTAAGCCAGTAGTTAACCTCTCCAAAGCCAAGCTGAGTGGGACAGCAGGGAGCCAGTAACCAAATTCCAAGGAGCACACATAAGCATTGTTAGGATGCTAGTCCTGATCTATCCAATAATCAAGACCTTACCATGTTAACAGTCAGGGAGCAGGCAAAGGAATAGTCAGTTAGACTACTGTAACACACTCTACGTGGGGCTTCCTTTGAAGCTGATGCGGAAACTTCAGGTGGTGCAGAATGCGGCGGCCAGACTCCTTACTGGAGTGAGAAAATACCAACATATCTCTCCTACTCTGGCCATGCTGCACTGGCTGCCCATTCATTTCCGCATTGACTTCAAAGTGTTAATGCTTACATATAAGGCCCTAAATGGTTTATGACCCTGATACTTGGCGGAACGCCTGCTCCCACCTAGATCTACTCGGATCACCCTCACAAGCCAGGAGGTGAGGCTGAGGAGCCTAACCCCGAGGGAGGTCCAGAAGGAAAGGACACGAAACCAGGCCTTCTCGGCAGTGGCTCCTCGCCTCTGGAATAATCTTCCTCTGGTGATTTGTGCGGCCCCTACGCTGGGCATTTTTAAGAGTCAACTAAAAACATGGTTGTATGTTCAGGCCTTCCCTCCTGTCAATATTTAACTCTTTTTTTATTTTTTCTTTCATTTATTATTTGTTTTATTATTGTATGTTATGGACTGTTAGTAAAATCCTTATGTTTTATCATATACACCTTATCGGAAGCCGCCCAGAGTGATCAACCAGACCAGATGGGCGGGATATATATAAATAAATAAATAAATAAATAAATAAATAAATAAATAAATAAATAAATAAATAAATAAATAAATAAAAGTCCCAAAGGTCCAACTGTTCTATCAGTCAAGGAACATTGAGCGCTAAGAGCTGGGAGCTAAGGAACAAGGCTGGTCAGAAACAGCCCTTGTTGCTCAGCACTATATAGGTGTTTGATTTCTGTTCTTATCCGCCTGCAGCATAGGCACAAATGGCTTTATTCAGCTACCCCTGAGAGTCGGAATGTTTTTGCTTCAGAGATTAACTTTGCTTCAGTTGGGCTTTCATCATTCTATGCTGCTGGTGACAGGGGGAATATGTCTCTGAGGCTTCATCTCTGTTTATGGGGAGTCTTCTCTGATCAGACCAGGTTCTGCCTTGGGTGTTCCTCTGTTGGCACTATCAGTTGAGGCCTTCAGCTGATCTACAGAATCCTTCAGGTAAGTTTTGTTCTTCTCTAAGGAGGAATCTCCCAGTTAAGTCATGCTACTCATATAGTATTGATCCTCACGGCAGATTTTATATCTCAAACCTAACATTGCAGATATGAGTCAAAGAACACATCCTTGCAGACCTATGTTCAGGTTTAGCCTTGTCACAGTGTGGCTATCGCCAGATAAATAATGATAAACAGTGATATAGAATACTTCAAACACAGCTCCCCACCAGAGAATATTAAACATTTTTCTGGGTGCATTCAGCCTTGAACATTTCTTCTGCCTTCCCTCCCTTGTTATTTGATTCTCTTCAGATTACCATCTCTGTATATGAATATCTTGCCTCACAAAGCTTTTTCTGACATTAAAATGCACCACTCTTCTTTTCATTCTGTTTTGTTTATAGTGCATTGCATTCTTTTTAGTTCAAGTTTCCAGGCTGACCAAAACACTAATTGGAGAGATATTTAAAATGTGGTGATAGTTGATGTTCAACATACAGACCTGTGATAACAGCAAGGAGAGGGGAGATCCTTCATTAATACTGAATATTCTTTTAATTTACACTCTAAGGTAATATTTGCTATGTAATGTGCATTTTAATTTGCTTTCATAACTGTGAGTCACAAAGTAGTTCCACTTTTAGAAGCCAGAGCAAACAAAAATTTTTTTGAATGTGTGAATACAAAAATTACCAGTTCTATTGAGATATATACGTGTGGGGCTATATTCTCTGTGTCAGGGTTCACCCTCAAATCTGAGTGTGCACCACCTTCACTTCCTTCTGTTCAGATTTTGTTGAATGGCAAGGCCTGAACAGAATTTGTACTCAGGTTTGCTTGAAAGTTTCAGATTTGCTAATGGCATTCCATGTCTAGTCGCGCTGGCCATGTGACCACGGAAACTGTTTTTGGACAAACGCTGGCTCTATGGCTTGAAAACAGGGATGAGCACTGCGCCCTAGAGTTGGACATGACTGGACTAAATGTCAAGGGGAACCTTTACCTTGCTTCAAAGTAATTATAACTTTCTCAAAAATTACAGTTCATGCTTTATGATAGTTATCTAATGTGGAAGCTGGAGAGGAACGCAATAGCACATGTGACCTTTCCAATCTGACCATGAGCAATGTTCTATGACGTGCACCGTCCAACGTGTCAGGCAGGATGGAAGTGGAAAGACGGCTCCAATGAGACCCACAGTAATCTCCATCTGTGTGGCACTGGATTGTGCCTAATAGTTTTCATTTTTTAGGGAAAAACCTGATTTCAACATGTGTCGTGAAGAATGGGATGGTGGACAGAGAGAACCGCAGCACAAGTACTAATTCAATTGGGAAAAGGAGATTTAAATGTAGGCCTCTTCATTTCACATCCAACACTGGCAGAAGCATATTCCTGCTTTGGGGGACATAATGTAATTCTGAATAGATAGTAATAACATTTTTATAACAGACATATTCACATTTATTCATACTGAATATATGTATAAATATAGTAGGTTCCTGGCTGTATCTCCTTCCCTTTAGAATAAGGTATGACCCTTTTCAGCACGCAACAAAAGTCTAATGAGCCATGCAGGCTTCTATAAGTTCTTAGTTGTTGCAAATGCCTGCCACTAATTTATGCCATTTATTCTAATAATAAGCAAATCAGCTGATACTTGATCCAACAAAAATATGCTAAATCTGTTTAGCCAGTGCAGCAATTTCATTCCAAGAGTTTTTGCCTACTATAGCGGTGCCGACAGCTGCCACTACCTTTTGATAAGTGTGGTCACATGAATAGAATATTAGTGGCTGTTCAGCTACGTCATGTTCTTGTATTTATCACATGATACCCAGGAAGTACAGAAATACCATGTGACCCTTCAAATCTTGCTAAACTGCAGCTCCCCTCCATTGCTATTGACCATAGTTGATTAGACTTACTGATTAACAATATCTGGAAAGTCATAATGGTACGTGCACATCTAGAGGATAAAAATTCTGGAGGATTCCAGAATCCTTGTAATCAAGTGTGTAAGTAGGTTTTATGCCCAACTATCCAAACATTTATTTTAGAGATACAAAAGTGTGTCCTCAGAGTAAAGTCACAATTACTGGCTTGCAACAGCAGACTAAAGGCTCAAATAAGCAATTTGTTAAAATAGGTTTGTTCATAGGATGTCTCAGTTAACTTGCAATTCGAACATTTTAAAAAAAGCTATATCCAAAAGTTCTATGAAGAAATCTGTAATTTGCAATAAGAGTAACTGGGCACCCATCCATTACGTAGATGGGAAGGAAGAAGCATGAGAATGGTTGTATTGCTGATGGACAAAAAAAAAAAAAAAAGACCCACACCTACCAACTAGAATTAGTGCTTCTAAATTCCAAATCTGAATTCTGCACTGTAAAAAGGAAAGCCAGCAGGATTCAGCTGACCCAACCATAGAAAACATGGTTTATACAAAGTGGGTTTAGCGAATGGAAAAATTACCTTTTTAATACGTAACGCTTTCAAACAAACAAAAAAAAACCGAACAGAAAATAATACCAATAATCAGACTGTCTGGAGAAAATCTGGGAACTGTAGTTCAAAAATCTACAATTTTAAAGCTCTTGCAGACTCCTAATTGTATCTTATAGGAATACTTCATTGACTTACCTAGACAGAGTCTGCTTATCATTCAGAATATTGCTCTAGAGCCTATTGCAAAGTACTCTGAATAATGGGAGTGGGAGAGGGGGGCTCCTAGTTTATTCTGTGGGGGAAAGGGGCAAACACAGCCAATGAAAATGTAGAGGTTTCAATCTTACAGTGGCCTGGAAATGTAAAAGATGAAAATGAATGATGAAAAAACTCAGGACGTGATATGTCAGGTTAGTACATTCTCTCAAAGCTTTATTGGCAACAAAGAATGATTACCAGTACTTAAAAGAACAATGCATATGGTGTATCATTTATGAAGAGTAATTAATGATATGCTGCAATAGATGAATTTGTGCACTTCCTTGCGCACACACATATATGTAAGTAATAAAATTTCTGCAAGAACCATGTTTTTTTCATCCACATGCACCCACTGAAGCTGAAAAAGAATAGTAGAGATCCAAAGTATACCCTTTCAATTACAATAGAACAGAAACACTTTTATTTAATCTTTTATTTTTTTTTGAATGTTCAAAGAAGCTATTGAATCTCCTTCAGTCCATTCTGAGAGGCCATCTATAACAATTTATCAATTGTCTGTTTTTACTGTACCTGTGCAGAGAACCACAGATATGATGACAATTAATTGATCCCTATTAATTTCTTATCTCATTTGTATCCACTCCAGTCAGATATTCAATTTTTTTAAATATTCAGTTTATTCTTTATAGTACTGGTAGTAAAGCAAAAGGAAGTTTTTATAAACAGAAAGGGGGTACAGCAAATCCATAATTCAACCCTCCCTCACCCAACTGCATGTGGCAAGTTCTTGTTTAGGCACAGCTAAATAGCACCCCAAAGATTCTCTGTAGGTATATGTTTTATTTATGGTACAATATTGTGCAATAGGAAGAACGTTACTAAAGAGCCTGTGGTACAATGGTTAAATTGTAGTACTGCAGCCAAGACTCTGCTCATGACCTGCATGTGATCCTGACAGGTTCAGGTAGCCAGCTCAAGGTTGACTGAGCCTTCCATCCTTCCAAGGTTGATAAAATGAATACCCAGCTCACTAGGGGGCAAAGTGTTCCTTGCGTAATTATGTTGTAAACTACCCAGAGAGTGCCTTAAGCTCTGTGGGATGGTATATAAGTTGAAATGACAACAATAACAACAATTATAACAATTGTAATTATGCACCACAAATGAAGATGTGGGTCACTGACATCTTTAATAGCCAAGGTTTATGGTTTATGTATACATGCTGTTCTTCTTTTTCCTTTAGCAAGATGAACATCCTTAGTCATGCCAATGTTGTCATTCATTTATTATGTACCATCATGTTGCATCCGACTTATACCAACCCTAAATAATGGTCAAGATGCATGAGATATTTAATGAGGGATTTTGCCATTAGTGGGTTTTCATGGCTGAGTGGGGATTTGAACCCAGGTCTCTGAAGTCCTACTCTGTAACCCCATCTACTATAGCACACTGACTCTTTCCTTTTCATACTGTTTATATTTACTGGAGTGTACAGCTTGCTTCTTTACTTTCTGCAATATATCCCTCAGTGTGTGGGTGTGGGTATTATTCATTCATTCTTTGGCTTCAAGGGGAGATACTAACAGTATATGCGGCTATCTGGTACTGACATCCTATTTTTAGGACACCATCCACAGTTCTTTCGCAATGCAAGAAACTGAATGTGGAGTTGAGCTGACCACCTTCAAAAGCAGACGGGTCGCATGTGGCATCTGTTCTCAGAGAACATTCACATTTTAAACATTTTGACAGATTCAGATAGTGGAAATCTTATTGCTGCAATTTTTGAAATGTCACACATTTGTATAATCTCTGTGATCATTAAAAATATCAAAATGTAAAGTGCTGAAATAAACAAACACATTTTGTTATTTTATTGCCATGAAATAAAATGAAAACAGTGCTGTAACCTATGATTTTATACCCACTAAGCTGTGATTAAGTCCTATTGATCTCAATGGGTCTGCGCACAGCTTGGAAAGTTAATTTTATGAATGAATCTAATATGCTGAAGCCACTCATAGCTGAGCAATGGTAAGATGACAGTCTGGGTGTTAGAGCATTATCCTACCTTAGTTGAGTTATGCACCGGTTCAACAGGTCATTAGATTTGTTTTTCTGGAAAGTAAGTTTCCAAGCTTTACTTTGGTGTAAACATGGAGAAAATTGCACTGTTAGGGATACACAAGTTGGAAAGGGTCATGAATGTGGTGGCCATAATGTTTTCTTTTAGGGAAGAAACCACCTATTTGAAAGGCTACACCTTTTGAAGGTGTCCCCCATTTGAGGGTTGTCCAGCCCACACTCAATTTAAAGATAAAGAACTATGAAGAGAAAGGTCAGAGACCTTCAATTTGCCAATCCACAGTGATCAGGACCACACCCACCCGAAAGACCACAGTTAATGACTGTTAATGATCTGTGACAATGGGTGGAGAAGTGGGATTTTCACTTATCTCCCCTTTTCCTTTGTCCATTTAAGGAGCCTATTCAGACCAGGGGAAGTGAAACCAACTGGAGGATATATCCAGGATCTCCTACCAACTCTCCTCAGCTGAAGAAGCTACTTGGATGAGTAGTGAAACGTTTCAACCTAACAAGAAAGAAGTCAGTCCAGTTGTCATGACTCAAATTCCAGATAACCTGGATGATTGAGAATCTTCACAGATATGTTGAAATAAATGAATTAAAGTAAATTAGAGGAATGCAAACTACACGAATTTCAAAGTAATCAAATTAGACCACATTTACCTATGCTGAATAAAAAACAAGTACTTAAAACTATGCATATGGTTTGAAATGAACATATCTGATCCACCTATCTGATAAGCGTCATCCATTGCAACCCACTGCTAATTTCTTATGATTCTTTGTGCAAAATCTTGTTTTCAGAGATTTTCAATAAAGCCTCAAAACAAACAAAAGCTGTCATTTCCCCCATCGTACAGCCAGAGGTAGAACGACAAAAGAATCTTCTAAAAATGTATTTACTGTTTCTGCATTTTGCACAGTGGTTTGTGTGCATGCGTGCATGTGGAGCGTGCGCTCCATATTAGAGCTGCTGTGAGGATAAAAGGTGAAAGCACTGCATTGGGCCACCTGTGCTTGCCCTCACTTAAACAAGGATGTTAGCTAGCTTTAAAGTAATGTATACTTTGGCCCACGGTGTTAAGGCAACGTGGATTTTAAGGTGACTTTGGAATTAACCTGGGGAGGCAGGTAGAAATGGCACACTACCACGAAGACTATGTAACAGAGACACTACTCCGTATGAAGGTCTTCGCTGTATTCGGGGGAGGACAGCTTTGGTAGGTCTGGGAGTCAAATTTTCAAATGTCCAAGACTTGCAAATACACCCACCAAATTCCTAGAGTGCTTTAGAAGCAGAAAAACTACAGTACAGGAGGACCAGGAAGGCTCCATAAGGCTCTGAGGGCCTCAAAAATGGTCCTGGGAGTCAAATGAGCCCCCCCCCTCAACATTTTGCCCACACCACTTTCCCACTTTATGTGATAGGCTGTCCAGCCAAGCCCATATATAAAGATAAAGTGCCAGAAGGAGGGAGCAATTAGGGCCCTGAAGTTGATAAATTACAGAAATGTCCAATTTTGTATTTCTATGTAAGAATAAGGATATGTTCATTTCATTTAAATCTGTTTTTAGTTGTATGTTTCCTCTTTTTTTCCAACACAACTTTGTTTTTTGTTTAGTCATTAAGTTGTGTCTGACTCTTCATGACCCCATGGACCAGAGTACGGCAGGCCCTCCTATCTTCCACTGCCTCCCGGAGTTTGTTCAAATTCACGTTGGTAGCTGAGACTGTCCAACCATCTCATCCTCTGTCATCCTCTTCTCCTCTTGCCTTCACGCTTTCCCAACATCAGGGTCTTTTCCAGGGAGTCTTCTCTTCTCACGAGATGGCCAAAGTATTGGAGCCTCAGCTTCAGGATCTGTCCTTCCAGTGAGCACTCAGGGTTGATTTCCTTCAGAACGGATAGGTTTGATCTCCTTGCAGTCCAACACAAGTAGCCACCCTTAAAGTAGCCATTATCCACTCGGAATTCATTAGGTGGCTCTCAGGCTGTTTGATCTTCGTGCTCAACCTTTATATCCACTAAATGCAGACAAAAAACATACTCCTTTCCCATTGTTGCTCAAGGACTTTTTTTTGCTTCCCAGAAGAGGAATGATATGAAAGACAAGTCAATATAAGAAGCATACAGTAGGTTTGGCTATACTATCCATAGAATAGGCAAAAATAGGGAAATGGCTTCTAAAAATATTTAGTTATAATTTCTCAAAAGTAACAAATAGTTTAAAAAATCTAAACACAGCAACTTAAGGCAGCAACATCAGCTGGAAGTTGAACCATATGATTTTTCCTTTATCACTTAATAAGACCCCACCTTTTAAGTATAAAAGTAACTAAAAAGTTACAATTACACCATGAAAGAAGCAAAGTCCTCTCATTAATTTTAACTGTAACGTAATATGTAGTTATAATACCCAGTGTGGTGTACTGGATAGAGTGATAGACTAAAACCCACTGAGCTATGGAGGCTCATTGGGAGTATGGAACTGGTAAAAATGCTCCTTAAATATCTCACTTACCTTGAAAGCTCTGTTAGTGTTCCAACTTGAAGGCACATAGTATAACAATTTGCAGTGGTACCTTCATTATTAAGGAAAGGTATTAATTACAGGTAGGTGTTATTTTAATATGCTATATCTAAGCTTGGATCCAAGGTCCTGAGTAAATGGTAACACAATTGTGAGGAGACTGAGGAATCCAGGGAAGAGGTGAGGAGGTGGCTGCTGACCATGCTGAGGAAAAGTCAGACTTGCTTTGGGAAATGAGTTTCTTCATGAATGCTGAGATTATCCTCAAAACACAAAAACTCTAGAGAAGTTAAAAACAATATCAGGCCATGTGTTGGGCCCAAAGTCTTGATACTATTTGCCAAGGAGGTGCGATGCTTTAGAAGTGTGACAAAAGTCATCTAGATAACCAATTGACTTGTCTGTCCTATAAGATTATGTTCCATTGCAAAATCCAAGTGACTCTTTGAGAGGCCTGGGCACAATAGTAAACTGAGCATGTTAGTAAATGTAAGGGAAAGCATGTAGAGACATAGGACCCCTTGGTCATCTAGACCAACCCCCTGAACGGATTTCCCCTAGTTCAGGAAATCAACAGCTTAAGCACCAATGACAGATGACCATCCAACCTTTGTTTAAAAAACCCCAAAGAAGGACAATCCACCACTTTCTATTCCATTGTCAAAGAGCACTAAACTGCCGGGACATTATTCCTAATGCTTAGTCAAAATCTCCTTTCTTGACATTTGAATCCATAAGAATGGTAGTTCCCATTGGGTAACCTATGTGTTCTTAGACGGCAACTCTCTAAAACCTTCACCGCTAGCTATGCTGACTGGGGTTTCTGAGAGCTGAAGTCCAAGAATCCCCGTGTTATCTATAGTTGGGAACCACTGCATTAGAAGATTGCTCCATTTTCAACAAGACAGCCTTTATTAAAATATTTGAAGGTGACTGTATCACCTCAGTCTTCTCTTCTGTAGACTATGCATATATAATTCTCTTAGCCATTTCTCATAGGATTTGGTTTCAGACCTTTTGCATCTTGATCACCCTACTCTGGACACATTCCAGCTAGTTGATAATTCTTCTTACTCTATGGTATCCAAAGGTGGATACTAGGTGAGACCTGAGTGAAACAGAATAGAGTGGAACTGTTACTTCCTGCAGTCTGGATGATATACTTCTGCTGTACAAACTAGTATTGTATTAACTTGTTTTGTTGCTGAATCACATTGTTCATTCCCTAGATCCCATCCACACAAACTCTTGCCAAGCCATATTATTAGTCCTGATCCTCATCCAAACAGGTTTTGGAAATGCCTGTTATTTGATATTTGTGTATGTGTGTTGAAGCTCATCTCTCCTCCCCTCAAAGCTCTATGAATTAGTATAGTGACATTTGAAACCATGGGTCATTCTCTCCTATTGCTTCATTATTGTCTTTTCCTCTCCATTGACAGTTCTTGTTCCAGTCTGTGGTGCATCACTGATTCTTTTGTTCACAGTATGTACTTAGTGTCCTCCTGTCTTCTGGGATGTCATCCTGCCCCCTATAGGATTCAGAAGGAAGCTATCCTTCTGACTATGTTTGCAAGACTCCTCTGAGTATATTCCTCCAGACCCCATGAGGTGCAACCCATCTCTCACCAGGAGTCCTCCTTCATGAAAATGCAGAGCATGGTCCAAGAAGGCGGTAGGTTGGGACACAACAACCCCCATCTCCTATACTGGTGATCCCCAACCCTGGGTAACCCAGGTGTTCTTGGACTGCAACTCCCAGAAGCCTTAGTCATGGCAACTAAGATAGTCCTAGCTCTGTTCCTAATCAAGTCAGTGACTCACTTCTCGATGTGTCTGTGTGTGTGTTGGCGGTCCCCCATAAAATCATCCTAGCTTCTCCCATTGGTTTTCTAGCCCACATCTGTTAAGTCTGGTATAACATAATCCTTGATATGTCTACTGAGAAGAGAGATGTAATGAATCCCATGGTACTTACTCCCAGGACCATGTGTAAAAGTCTGCAACCATAAGCAATATTCAGGTGCTACTTAGCCAGTTTTCTCCAAGATGCAAGCAAGGGGGTGACTAGCCTTTCCTCTCTTTGCTGTCACTTTCTCTAAATGGAGAGCAATATGTCCGCTGAGGAAAGATTCCTGCCACATGTAGGGTCTCCATTCAAGCAAGAATCCTGGCAGATGGAGGTTTTTAATCACATGCACCATCTTCATATGAGCAGGCTGTTCTCTTCTGCAAATACATGCTTTCTGCATAGAGAAAGCAAGGACAGAGAGGGGAAGAGCGAGATGTTCCTGCTAGCATGTTGAAAATCATCAGGTACAAGTAACGCCTGAATATGACTTGCATTTTCTCTGCATCTGTAGCGTAGGCAAATACAGAACACATATACTTGAAATATATACAAGGGCAGACCTGCCAGTGAGTATCCTCTTTATCTGAAATACTGTTTTTCTTGATGTATCTTTTCAACATGTTATATTAGAGCTTCTCAAACTATGGTCTGCAGCTTCTGCTCCAACAGGTGTGACTGTACAGAAAAACTGTTTGCTACACCACCCAACGCCATGACCTTTCCATTTTCTTCTCCCTCCTCAATGGTACTCATTGGCTGAATTTGCTTCCTTATGTTAGGCTGCTGACACAGCCCCAAGGGGAAGCTGTGACAGTGCCACTCTCCTTGCTCTGCTGCCCTGAATATGTAAGGTGTTATCTAGCTTTTCATCCAGCAGCTTTTCAATATGTTTAAATATCTCATACCTAAAACAGTATTAGTTAGAATAATATAATTTTAATACCTCCAAATGTCTTACACAATCTTTAAATTATACCTGCTTCCATCTAGTGGTCATGACTAGTGCTCATAATTGGCATTACCAGTATTGTCGTTTAGTTTTATGTTGACCATTGTATTTTGTAGTCTGTATCTCGTCCATTGCCACCATCCTGGGTTTTTTAGGTATGTTGTGTGTTTTTTCTTATCTTAGATTTTTATAATATAAAATATATTTTATATTATAAAAATATAATATTCATTTTATTAAAGATGGAATTTGATCACTTTTATGTATGTCTATTCTATTGCTGGAAATCACCCTGAGTAGTGGCAAGTGACTAGATGGTGCAGTGTAAAAATATAATAAAACAAACAAACAACCAGCGCTGCTGTCGTTACATGCTATCAAGTCGAAATCAATGTACCATATAGCCACCCTATAATAGGGCTTTAAAGGCAAGTGAGGAATTGAAGGAATAGTTTTACCTGTTCTGCTCCCCCAGTGAGTTTCCATAGCAAAACGGGGGAATCAACCCCAGGTCTCCTGAGTCTTAGTCCATCACACTATCCACTACACCACCCTGGGTAGAATATACCAATAGAATAGGACTCAATTTTAGACGGTCGCACTGTACATCCCATTCCATACACAATAACTGGATATGCACATTTCAGCGTTGCTTTCCACCATAATATGGAAAATTCCCTAAGCCTGTCTGGAAGTATGCTTAAAATGAACCCTAATGTCTCTTCCAAAAAAATTTGACTCCTATTATCCTGTGCAGTAAAGTCCAAAAACAAACAGCGAGTCAGATATTTGGCATGAAATGCGAGTGGTAGAGTGTCGACAGTGATGTTGTTTGTGTCAACTGTTCCATTGTTATCCTGATGGTTATTACCTAGCTCCTGAAACCAAATGCAACGGCAGTTGCGGCACTGCAGGAGTCCAACATTAATTAAAATGGATGAGTATATGGAAGCATTATATGTGTAGATATCGTCAGTTTATTTTTAGCTATACAAACAAGCCGAATGTAAAGCTATAATTCAGTTCTGTATGTTCACAGAGGCGTGTGACATATTATTGCGTTGTTTAATTTGCAAAACGTCATGCCGTGTCCCTGGTTTTGCTGCTACAAACCTGTACCAGCACAGGCTCAGTGTGTGCATACACCCCACACACTCATGCATTTCGACAGATGTTAGCTAATGTGGTTGTAGAAGGTTCACTGTGGTTGCCATGAGCCCAATAAATCTTCTTCTTAAATGCAGGCACTCCACCATTTCAGCAACTTCCACCTATAATACATTTTAATTACTTGGCTATTCAAATTATACTAAATTAGATCTACACAGAGTCATATCACAGATTCCTCCATTTACATTTAATCCACTACAAACAGAATAATAACCACAGCAAGAAGCGTGGGGTTGTCGGGGAGGGTGTCTGGAGTGAGAGCAGGGAGACGAGGGGGCCTTTTATGGGAACTTGCAGGCACTCCCAAAGTTTGATCCTCTTAAAAATTATTAAGTGACAAAGATTACTAGCAGTAAGGTTCTACTTTGCTTCCCCATTAGCCATTTAGGTGACAGCTGCTGCATTACACATAAAGATGAACCATTCCTTGCGGGATGATAGTGGTTCCGCTGTGACACTACTGGCATAAAGCATTATCAGACCATAGCTGTGCTTAGAGCCATCACAGTCTCCTAGGCACCTATCAGTACCCTCATTATCTGCATCACGGAGTGTCTAGAAAGAACACTGCCAGGCTTCACAGCTTTGCAGCTCATTTGAGAAGCGGAAATTAAATGTCCCAGGAGAATAAACAGGCACATTGTAACGGCACCAGAGTTATCCCACCAATAACATGTTGACTGCTGCAGCACACTGGCTTCTGTCTCATTAATTTAATAGGTTCCTGAAATGGGGATGGGAGGGCAGGGGAGAAAAACGAGAGAGGGAGACGAAGGAGCAGCGTTTACAAGCAGATTACAGAATATTGCTCTCATTGCCTTCTCATTGTATGCCGAACACCTGAGTAACCACTCCAGGTACCAACACCATTTCAGGTCTGCACATCCGGCACATTGACAGGTAACATACACAGACACACACCCCAAAGAACAGGAGCGAAATCAGATGAGTTACCAAAATCCACATCTCTTGCCGAGTTGTGTCAAATGTGATATGTAAAAAAAAAAAGGGGTCAGCCCTCCAAGGCAACCGAATGAAGCCACCTGCTTCAGCTTGTGTCTGAACGATACAGCAAGGCATCATGCAAGCCCATGTGGCAGGAATGAGGGCACTATTTGGGCTCTGGGTCAGACAGACAAACATCTCTTGGCTAGGTCAGCACTGTCTGAGCAAAGCAAAGTTTCCTCATAGAGAATACAGACGTGGCCTTCTTCTATAGCAAATATTTTCATAGACAGTGGCAGCATGAACTAATTAGGAGCATATTAAACAGGGTCCTGCTATAGTGCAACTGTATTTTGACAGAAGTATTCCACTAAGTCATATATGATCTGCATCGATAGGCATAGAATTTGGTTTCTTGCCCTATAAGGGGCAGTTTCTCCTTAAACAGAATTCTAATTGCAGGTCTCTGTACCCATTAAAACTGCACAGCCCATCAGACCTCAAAAAACGCTCAGGAGCAGTCAGAGAAGCCTCAGGAGTAGGAAAGGAATCCATAAAATCAATGCGCTGTAAACAAAAAAGCCTGGCTATGTGCCCTGGTCATGCAGAGCATTTCATATAATAAATTCACATGGTTGACCATGTAAGTTCAGCTGCTCTGAAAGTCCCTCTTATCTGTTTTATATTTTTAAAAACTTTCTATTGTTGTTATCTGCCATCAAGTCGCATCCAACTTATGGAAATCCTATGAATGGGAGATCGCCAAAGTGTCCTGTTCTCAACTGCCCTGCTCAGCTCTTGTAGACTCAAGCCTATGGCTTTCTTTGGGGAGTCAGCCCATCTTGTATTTCATCTTCCTCTTTTCCTGCTGCCTTCAACCTTTCCCAGCAATTTTCCCACCTGAGAGAATCCTGCCTTCTCATGATGTGCCCAATGCAGGACAGCTTCAGTTTCAACATTTTTGCCTCCAGAGATAGTTCAGGTTTGATTTGGTACTTGTTTGTCTTTCTGGCAGTCCAGACAGCCCCCAAAGCTCTTCTCCAGCACCACATATGAAATGAATTATTATTTTTTTCCTATCAGCTTTCTTTACTATCCAACTTTCACACCCATACTGTACATGATGATCAGAAATACAAGTGTGTGGATGATCTTGGTCTTTGTCTTCAGTAACACATCTTTGCACTTGGTGGTGTTTTCTAATTCCTTCATTTCTGCCTTTCTGAGTCTCAGTCTTCTTCTGATTTCTTGGCTGTAGTCTCCATTAGGATTGATCATTGAGCCAAAGTATACAAAATCTCCAACTGTTTCAATTTTTTCATTGTTGTTAATGTTAAAGTTGTGTAGTTCTTCTGTAGTCATGATTTTTGTCTTTTTCATGTTCAACGGCAGTCCTGCGTTGGCACTTTCCTCTTTCACTTTTACTAAAAGTCATTTCAAGTAATTGCTGCTTTGAGCATATCTTAAATTACTGATGTTCCTCCACCAATTTTCACTCCTCCTTCATCTGAATCTAGTCCAACTTTCTGTATGATATGTTCTGCATAAAAAATGAACAGAGAAGGATATAAAATGCACCCTTGCCTGACACTTTTGCCTACAGGAAACTATTCTGTCCTAATGGTAGCTTCTTGTCCACAACATAAATTATGCATCAAGACAATCAAGTGCTAAAGCACATTCATTTCCTTCAGAACAACCCATAGTTTCTCATGATCCACACACTGAAAAGCTTTTCTGTAGTCTATAAAGCAAATAGAGACCCTTCACAGATTGCTGCCTTGTCGTGGCGAAGGGGCTTGAGTAATTCAGAGAAGCAATGGGCTATGCCGTGCAGGGACACCCAAGGCGGACAGGTCATAGTGGAGAGTTCTGACGAAACGCGATCCACCTGGAGCAGGAATTGGCAAGCCACTCCAGTATCTTTGCCAAGAAAACTCCATGGACAGAAACAAAAGGCTAAAATATATAACGCTAAAAGATGAGCCCCTCAGATCGGAAGGTGTCCAACATGCTACTGAGGAAGAGCAGAGGACAAAGTACAAGCAGCTCCAGAGCTAATGAAGTGGTTTGGCTGAATCCAAAAGGATGCTCAGCTATGGACACGTCTGGAAGTGAAAGGAAAGTCTGATGCTGCAAAGAAAAATACTGCATAGGAACCTGGAATGTGTGATCTATGAACCTTGGTAACCTGGATGTGGTCAAACAGGAGATGGCAAGAATAAACATTGACATCCTGGGTGTCAGTGAACTAAAATGGATGGGTATTGGCGATTTCAATTCAGACGATTACCATATCTACTATTATGGGCAAGAATCCCGTAGAAGAAATGGAATAGCCCTCATAGTCAACAAAAGAGTGGGAAAAGCTGTACTGGGATACAATTTTAAAAATGATAGAATGATTTCAATACAAATCCAAGGCAGACCTTTCAACATCACAGTAATCCAGGTTTATGCACCAACCACTGATGTTGAAGAGGCTGAAACTGACCAGTTCTATGAAGACTTACAACACCTTCTAGAACTAACATGAAAGGAAGATGTTCTTCTCATTATAGAGGACTGGAATGCTAAAGTAGGGAGTCAAGAGATAAAAGGAACAACAGGGAAGTTTGGTCTTGGAGTTCAAAATGAAGCAGGGCAAAGGCTAATAGAGTTTTGTCAAGAGAACAAGCTGGTCATCACAAACACTCTTTTCCAACAACACAAGAGGCGACTCTACACATGTACATCACCAGATGGGCAATACCAAAATCAGATTGATTATGTTATCTGCAGCCAAAGATGGACTCTATACAGTCAGCAAAAACAAGACCTGGCTCTGATCATCAGCTTCTTATAGCAAAATTCAAGCTTAAACTGGAGAAAGTAGGAAAAACCACTGGGCTAGACAGGTATAATCTAAACCAAATTCCTTATGAATACACAGTGGAAACGAAGAACAGATTTAAGGAACTACAGTAGATTTGGTGGACAGAGTGCCTGAAGAACTATAGATGGAGGCTCATAACACTGTACAGAAGGCAGCAACAAAAACCATCCTAAAGAAAAGGAAATGCAAGAAAGCAAAGTGGCTGTCCAAAGAGGCCTTACAAATAGCAGAGAAGAGAAGAGAAACAAAATGCAAGGGAGACAGGGAAAGTTACAGAAAATGGAATGCTGGCTTCCAAAGAATAGCCACAAAATTGAAAGACGCCTGCTTCTTGGGAGGAAGGCGATGACAAACCTAGACAACATCTCAAAAAGCAGAGATATCACCTTGCCGACAAAGGTCCGCATAGTCACAGCTACGGTTTTTCCAGTAGTGATGTATGGAAGTGAAAGGTGGACCATAAAGAAGACTGACCGCCGAAGAATTGATGCTTTTGAATTGTGGTGCTGGAGGAGACTTTTGAGAGTCCTCTGGACTGCAAGGAGAACAAACCTATCAATTCTGAAGGAAATCAACCCTGAGTGCTCACTGGAAGGACAGATCCTGAAGCTGAGGCTCCAATACTTTGGCCATTTCATGAGAAGAGATGACTCCCTGGAAAAGATGCTGATGTTGGGAAAGTGTGAAGGCAAGGGGAGAAGGGGAAGACAGAGGACAAGATGGATGGACAGTGTCATTAAAGCTACCAACATGAATTTGAAACTCAGGGAGGCAGTGGAAGACAGGAGGGCCTGGCGTGCTCTGGTCCATGGGGTCACGAAGAGTCAGACACGACTTAACCACTAAACAACAACAATAAAGCATGGACTGATTCTCTGCTGAAATTCTTTGATGTTCTCCAGTAACCAGGAGATATTTGTGATATGACCTCAAGAACTGCACAAGAACCAGGGAAAAATAAGATAAAAATTTACCTCATGATGATATTCAAGATTTCATTGGGCAGCCAGATTTCAGGGTAAGGGATGAAGTCTCAGGGAGTTATTGTGCTTCTCTGGGTCTTCAGGCAGAAAAAGAAATGTCAAGGAGAGCAGTGTTGGAGGTCTCTCTCTCTCTCTCTCTCTCTCTCTCTCTCTCTCTGTGTGTGTGTGTGTGTGTGTGTGTGTGTCTATCCGTCAGTTTGTCTGTTGGTGTAAGGTCGCTTTGTCGCCCAGGCACTCATCTCTACCGTGGGGGAGGGGTGAGCGTGTCAGGTATCTAGCATGCTGACAGCAAGCCGTCGGGCTCCTTTAAGATGGTTGAAAGAGCTCAGCCAGGGGAAATGGCTAAAGCACAAGAAAAGACAGTGGAAGAAGAAGCAGCAACTTAACACGGAACACCTGTCCAAGACAGCCAAGAGCCAGATAACAGGGAGGGAAAAGAGGGCTTTAGGAGGGTGCTGGTTGACAGAAGAAGAAGAGGCTTGGGTTGATGGCCCAGGGCAACTGCTACTGCCAGACTGAGCTGGGAGAGCAGCATAGCTTCCCTCCAAGTGAAGGACCACTGCTGACTGACAGCAGAACCTCCCCTAGTCTTCACCCTGGAGAGGCAAGAACCAAGGGGAAGGGATGGGCTGGTCAACCAGAGACTCTATCAAGGGTCTCTATAAACCCTCTTTGAGCTGGGCAAAGTCTCATTCTGGAAGACCTCAACTGTGGGAGCACTCAGTGAAGGTAACTGAGGACCCCACTGAGGGACAAGGTGCTCAAGGACTGCAGAACGCCCCTCACCCCACATCTCCCAAGGCTGCAGAGATTCTGTAAGGCTGTGTAACAACTGCAAATAAAGCTCCTACATGTTTAAACCCTGAAATTGAGCCCATGGTGTTTGTGACAGGGTACCCAGCCATTGCCAGCTCTGTAGTGCTGGATGCTGGACACATCCACATTTACCCATCAGAAACAGTGCCCCAAAACCCAGGAGTCCCAAAATCTCCTGATTTGCCTTGTGGCTAATAAGAAGCACCTCTGTTTTGTCTGGATTAAATTTCGGTTTGTTAGCCCTCATCCAGTTCATCACTGGCAACAGACACTGATGTTAGTACAGAACATCTTCCTTGGAATTGAACAGAAATGAGAGATAGAGTTTGGGTGTCATCAGCATACTGATATCACCAAACACCAGAACTCCAGACAACCTCTTCCAACAGTTTCATGAAAATGTTGAATAACATAGGGGACAGGACTGAGTGTTGAGGGCACCACGAACCAATGGCTAGGGTATAAAACAGGATTCACCCAATACTACCTTCTGAGTTTGGCCATCCAGGAAGGACAGGAACCACTGTAAAATTGTACCTCTCAGACCCATCCCAGAAAGGCGCCCAAAGGATACTGTGGTCAATGGTATTGGGAGCCTCTGAGAGAACCAACAGGGACACACTCTCCCTTTGCAGGTCGTGGCACAGGTCAACTGCTAAGATGATCAAAGCTGTTCTGTAACCAGGCCTGAAGCCAAACTGAAATGGATTGTGCCAGACAATCCGCTTTATCCTGGAAGCTCTGGAGTTGAAATGCCACAACATATTCCAAAAGCTTGACTTGGGTGCTCAACCTCAATCAGTAAAATGTCTCAGGCAAGTTCTGAACTAACTACATGAGCAGGTCCTTCTTAGAGTGTGATTTCAAGAGAAAGTTTCAGGCTGAAATTCTACAAGAACGTAAGTGGGGAAACTGGTTTTGAGATTACTATCTCTCTTTAATCACAAGTAAATGCCATATGCTTCAGTGCTACTTACCTCCAGGTAGGAATGCTTAGAAACACAAGGTCCATCTTACTTAAGGCATAATTTTTTAGTGTTTTGAAACTGTTTCTCATTCATTCTGTTATCTCCCATAATTGGGATTGTAGCAGGAAAAATAAGTGCTACGTACATTAAAGAAAGTAGGAAAACCATGCCAGGAAATGTCAAAGCTACAGTGTAGATTGTAAAAGAAATTTGTGCCTAAGTAATGAAAGCACTGACAGACTCTTATCTCTGTTTACAAGCTGCAAGGCTCCGGTATTATAAACCTGATTCATTTCTCTGAAGAAAGGGTCACTTTTTGTACTGACTATGCCTAAACTTTATACAAGATATGGGAAATGCCATTAAAATGTAGTGTTTTAAAAATGGGAGGGGGAGTACTCAGCAACAATCACAAGTATTAAAATGAAAACATTTTTCAGAAATAATTCAGTCAAGACGTCATTGGCGGCAACGGTAACTCTACGGCTCAGACGTTTCCAAACCCTTTTCATCCATCATAAAAGGGCCCTCTTTGTTGTTGCTTTGTTTTGCTTCAGCTGACCTACAATATGGCTGCCAGTGCTTGCTCCTGATAAGCAATGAGCCATACAGAGGTTGTTAGGTTTCCCTTCATTCAGCCTCCCTGTGCCTATGCATGCACCACAATATGTGACAAACAAGCAAATAACAGGTGACACTCCCATTTCTCACTGCAGTCCAAGAAACCGCAAGTCAAACCATATGATACTTCACCTTTCATAGCACTCTCTGCTGAAATGAATAAGGAGGCCTTGTTGAAAGCTGATAGCAAAAAGACAGTCACATCACTCTGTGTTGCTTGCCTACTTAGCAATGTCAGCTGAGGAGAAATGGAAGGTAAGACACTGCAGCTAGCAGTGGAAGTGCACCCGTTGCCATCTTGCTCCAGTATAGCTACACAAGATGTGACCTGTCAAGCCAAACATAGCAGGCCAGTCATTTGTTATGTCACCTACTCGCAGGCTTGTCTATCTTTACCACTCCCTTAGAGTTCTCATGGTTCAAGGCAGAGTTAGGAATGTTGACACAAAAATCCATTGGTAAATGGACATTGGAAAGCCCACTGGGCATCGTAAGGAAAGTCCAACAGCATTCACAACCAATGAAACATTTGCTGCAGAACTATCCACACTGCATCCATGAGCACTTCTCTTAACTGTTTTCCACCCTATAGTCCAGTCTCTTAATTAGTCCCAGATACTTCCACCTCACACTGGTGATAATTAGTCCCAAGTAGAGATGGGGGTATTCGTATATGAATACGAATATCCCCGCACAGCTGGATTTAACAAGGGTCCGGCCTCTGGGGCCAGACTGTCTACTCATGTATCCAGTGGTGGCATCAGCCCCACTCATCCTTCCAATCACTCCTGAAGCGCCGCTCTCATCCCACTCGGCTGGCCACTCAGCAGCCGTTCAGGGAGACTCGTCCTCTCTCCCCCTGCCTGGAATGGCTAGCCGAGGGGGAAGAGAGCACCACTCTGGGAGTGATTGGAAGAATGAGCAGGGCTGCTGCCAGATGCATAAGTCGCTAAGTCCAGCTGCGCGGGGGATATTCGCATTTGTATGCAGGGATATTTGCATTTGTATACGAATATGAATACCCCCATTTCTAGAAGGACAGTGATCCCCCTGCAGTTCTGAAGTGCATGAAGCAGTAGGTGTGTCCCTCCTTGAAATCAGAGGCAGGGAAGGAACAATTGGTTAATGTTCAATAGATTGACAATCACCTCAGCCCAGAAAAGTCAAACCCACTAAATGCAGCATGCGAGCTTGGCAAAAAGTACAACAACCTGGTCATGGCAGCAGCACCAGCAGCAGAGGTAACAGGGATGGCACCTTTATGTTTTAAATTCCTTGGACGCACCATGATACTGACACTGTGAGTGATAGTAATCAGCAACAGAACAAGGCAAGCACAGGCTAAAACACTGTATATGAGTGTGAGAGAGTGCAAAAGAGAGCAAACAGTGGAATCCCCTTTACAGATGGGGATGCAGAACCAAAGTAGGGTTAAGAGTTTTGTGGGAAGGGATTCAAAGAAATGACCACTCTGCTTGTACATGCAGAACTGGTCTAATGGAAGTGATATAAAAATATTTCTTTATTTGCATAATGATATTGGGTTTCCTCTTCAAACCGTGCTTCTTGATTTTAAGTGGGTGGAGAAGCAGAGGATGAGAGCTTCTTTCCCTCTCTGTTGGCTGTCGAAGTCAGGCAGTCTGTTGGCTGTCTGAGAATCTGTTGAGGCCTGTTGCTGAAAGTAGGCAGTCATGTTTTTAGCATGCTGTTCTCTATAAGTAAATGAAACCTTTTCTTCTTAATAATGTTTCAGAATGAGCTATTGAGACCGTAAAGTGCTTGTTAATGAGGGAAAGGAGTGGACAGCTCTAGGGAACTTTAAGCCAATTCTGCTCTGTGAATTCCTGCACTTCTGTTGCGCAGCTAGAGGAAATTAACCCAGAATTCAGAACTCTGCAACACAGCCCCCCCCCCCTTTTGCCTTATCCTGGCTTCAGCTGAAAGAGTACTTTATTTCACAAACAGTCATTTGTAGAATCAGGTTTAATTTGCAAGTCTGATTGGTGAGGCATTATATCTGAGGAACTTCTGTTGTATTGTGGTGGAGAGTTAATCAGTAAAAATGCTCTTACCTTTTTAATGTTTGATTTGACCATTAGGCTCTGGGAGCTTTAGAGTTTTGACAGAAATTCATTTAATAATTCTTGAAAAATAAGCACAAATTACACCTCCAGATGTTTCACTGTGAGGATTGTTAGGATATGCGTGAATCCTATCTGCAGGTTTTCCCATGTACGTATTAACCCCAGTACATGGAGGGGAGTGTCACACAGTTACTGATGATGGGGAACCTACAATACATGCATGCAACTATATGTGCATATGTTCTGCTGAATGTACAGATTTCAGAGGGGGCCAGCAGAATGTGGAATATAAGGATGAACTAACTGAGTGGCTGTGGTCCAACTCACCTTTCTATGCATTGGTCCACCATGTGCAGGAGCTCTTGAACAGGACGTCTGATCCTCATACATCTTCATTCGGTAATTTAGGGGACATTCAAACACTTATGACTGGTTGAATATGATATCCAGGCATCCCAAATGCAAGTAAACTATTAGATCCACTGTCAGCACTGACCAACATGAAATAGTGTCCTTGTCTGGTGCTAGGAATTGTGGTGAACCCTCACACGTAGAGAGGTGTATCCCAGTCCCACCCCCTTCACCTCAATTTCATTGCCCTGCTGCATGTGGAGGGCTAATGAGTTTGAAGAAGGAAAGCTCCACTATCCATGGGAGTTCTCTACATGAGGCAGGACCTTTATTTTCCACGTTCCCAACACAAAGGGAGAACCACCACAAATGATGAAAGCTTTATCTCTTCAGGCTGCTCACCCTCTACATTTAGGAGGACAACAGAATTGTCAATGCAGAAAGGGGGGCTATAATGATCCCTTCAACATCTGAGTACTCACCATGTTCCTAATGCCTGCATAAGGTTACTGAAGCACAGATATGACCATAGGAATGGGTCTGGCACATCCCTAGGTCAGAGTCTAATAAATGGAGGCATCAACACAATCTTTCTGCCTCGAAGTCTTGAACAGTCAAATACTGATGTGGTAGACTGGAAGCATGAGGCATTTTCCACAGGAATAACTTGAAAAATAATAAGTGTCTGAACTCTGTAACAAGTTCACATCGTGAGGAAATGGAATACATCTACTATCAGACATGAAATGTCAATTAATAAAACTGTGCTTAGCCTGAATGTGCTCTGAATGTTTTTCACATCATGACTGGAGAGCAATTGAACCCAAACTTAATGAAAGAAACGTGATCATGAGACTTATTAAGAGAAAGAAACAACAGACCTAGTTCTTAATTCATACTAGGACATTTTGGGTTGTATTTTAAGAGGCAAAATAGTATATGTGGAAAAAATAGCCGCATCCACTAAAGGCATGAGCCTTAGCATTTGCCCACAAAGCACAGAATGTGAACTAATTCTTGAAAAACATTAAGTTCTCATTGCTTCCTGCCCACCCCCCACATTATAATTCAAACATGAGCATTCTGGGGAAAATCAATTGACTCTTATATTACAATCTATGCATTTATCAAGTGCAGTAGAGCTTGAAAGGGCCAGAATCCTGTTGGTGATTTAGGCATGCATAAGTCAAACTGCATAACTTACCACAGCAAAATGCCACTAACTAATGAGGCCCTATTCATTTTACAAAGCATGTGCCCAGTTGCAATGCAATGGTACCTCCTCATTAGACAACAGCAATTTGCCATGTTGAGATTCACAATTTAAATTATACTGGCATAAATCATCAGGATTCTGGGCACAAGTTGGAGAAGGTGGAGCATACACTATCCTATCAAAATCCATGTGAAGACAGGCTAATTGAGGGAGAAATTCCACTAAATGAGATTAATTTCATAAGAGCAGGGCTACTGCTTTGATCACATAGTTAAGAGCTGAGCAGAAGTCTGCATTACACATTTACTTTAAAATAAAGTCCCATGGAAATCAATGGGACTAACTCCATTGCAAATATGCAGAGAATTACAGCCTAAATCACACTCATGTTAACAATTCTTATGCATGCATGCCTTTTTCAGGATTGCAGATAACATACAGGATTTGGGAAAACCATCTTTCTATAACTCTTAAAATACTCCAGCCAGCAGGTTCAATGGCCAAATTGGCTGGGGGATTCTGGGAGCAGCTATAGTTCAAAACAGTTCTCAAAAGTAACTTTTCCTATCTCTAAATACAGTATATTCATCTACTTATCATGATTATCTCCTGCTGGTGGCATTTCTGGAAACAATGAAAGTGTTTGTGAATACAGTATATACATCTTCCATGAAGCAGTAGAGTTGGTAGCTATGGCAGGCAGGTTATTCAGGCAAATAAAATTATTATTATTTATAGAATGTGATAGACAGACAGACAGATGAATGGAAAGATAACACTACCATCTGCTTGTCTTTGGACACAGATTTGTCCATGTGGATTTCTAATCATGATTTCCGTCCAAGGCTGATATTTTTGAAATAAAGTAGAAATCCATAAAGCACAAATCCGAGGCATAGAATACCAATTTACTGAATGTCAGTGCATACTGACCTCCTATTACAAACACTGGCAGATGGCCATAGCTTCAGTACTCAAGAGTGGCCTGAATAGAAAATCAAGCAATGACTTAGCCTGTTTTTTATTAGTTTTTCCTCTTTCTCCCCCTCCCAACTTTTCTCCTTTTTTTGCCTCTGTAGCAGTGCCCATAGCAACACTCATTGGTACCTATATGATCACAATGACTCTGTTGGTACTGGTTCCTTTCCAGCATAGCAAAGCCATTGGAGGTGCTGTGGAGAGCATCTCCTACTCGGTCAAAACAACCAAGGATCAAGGCTGGCCCTGCTGGTGGGAAGAGAAAAGCACGCTCCCTGCTTGGCAGAAGTCCTAAAAAAATGAAGACACACCATTTGCAGGCTTCCCACAAGAGCCATGAAATCTTACAAAGAATGGAAGAAGTAGTTATTTTCATCAAGCTACTACCACTTGCTATAGAGCAGAAGGAAGTATGTAGCTAACAACGTCCTTAAAGAGGTTCACCCCCTTCCCTGTCTACAAAGTAAGCACATCTTAGCCCTGGAGCAGCCCTAGAGCAAGAACATACATCAATCCAAGCGCCAAGCTTTTTCTTAAATGGCCCCCTTTGTTCATGCTTCCCAAACTTCATCGCCACCAGCTCCTTCAAAGATTCCACCGAGTTAATGTTTCCAGTCCTTTTTATTTGTTGGTAACGATGACCCAGCTTCAGCACAGCTGTGAGGAGCCGAAAGGAACAAGGAAAAGCATTTGCCCACTGTTCTCTTATCTCTATTCATTATTTGGCACGGACGTGGGGCCGTACGGAACACTGCTGTTCAGAGGATGTGGTGGCATTTTCCCACCACTGCTGAAAAAGTTCTTTACAAAGCAAGTGTTCTTTCCCTCTCCCCCTTCTTCCCTATGTAAAGGACATTTACTTCAATAGAAAGCCAGCTTATTTTTCCTTGGAACAATGTACGTAGCTGCACATTGAAAACCTATTGCTGACAAATGGGTAGATAATGTCGAACTATTTTATGATACAATTATCCCAAGGTAAGCAAGGCCTCATCCAAAGCCATGAGGAGCTAATCCCCCTTGCCCGTTCTTTGTTTCAGGCATAAAGATTTTGTCAGCCAAAGGCTAGCTCTTAAGATCTGTCGGTACAATCGCTGTGTATCATGAGTCTCTTTTCATACCAGTAGCACCATCTATTCCATCCACATCTAATAATTCAGAAAGGATATTCTTTGCATGCCTCTGCCACAATCTAGCAAAGATAATAGTATAACTCTTTCACTTTTCATGCCCTTGTATGTGTGTGGGATTTTGTTCTCTTGATGCAAAAATAATTCCATCTCAGCTTTTTTCCCCCTAGAGGCTTCATCCTGCTGTGAAACAGAGGACCTGCAACATCAGGTTTAAGCAAACAAAAAATACTGCATGGACTGGCTGTGAACATTCAAGCACAGAATGTCTGTGCATCAGTGTAGCTTCCACTAGTGGCTTCATATAGGTGTTGAAAGAACTTGGGGGACAAAATAGAGCAGGATGCATGCCAAAGGCCAGTGGCCATGGAGCAAAAGAGAGGTCCTCTGACACCACAGTCTAGATGCATCCCTTCAGAAAGGACTATTATAATGTAATACCATGGCCCCCAGCTCTACGTTTTACTATCCAGAATGAAACTATGATCAATTGCACTGAAAACTGCCAAGACGTCAAGAATAGTGCATTAAAAACTGTGTGGTAATTACCAAGGTTCTAATTTATTTTCTTCTTTTTTTAAAAAGACAATTTTAACCAGTGTCCTTTTAATTGTATCCTTTTTCAGAGAGGCATTAACCACCTCTGAGGTCCACCTAGTAAAGCCTGGTCCTGACTGATCGTAATATCCAGAAGAGGCATGAGTCCAAAGTGCAGACCCCCATGGGACCTGCATGGAGGTAAGCAGATTTACTTACAAAGTGAATCTACCCAAAGCAATACAACTGAAGAGAACCCTGGATGCATCCCTCTTGTGCCATATCTAGACTGGCCCATTTGGTGCATGATGGTGTGTTCTAAGCAGGTTCAACTGTGGTCGGAGGGAGGAGCAATATGCCATTTGGTGCAATCCCCACGCCTAAATAGCATATTGACCTCAAGCAACCGTATTTTTGGTAAGTGGCAAGTTTATGCAAAGTCAGAGTTTGGGAAATGGCAATGGTTTCAAGTACGGCCAGGAAGGGCAGTTACAGTCAGAAAAAGAGAGAGGGGCAAGCTACCCATGACAGTGCAAGGAGCAAAAAAGCAGTTGACTGCTGTTCAAAAGCAGACAGACACACATTTGCCCTTTGCGTTTCCCTTTGGCTATGCCAAGTGTGGAGAGGAGGAGAGAGGGAGAGGGAGTCAGAGACAAAGGAGCAGGACGCTAAGAAAAGGGGTGTGTGCAATCTTTCTCACAAACTCCCAAGCCTGCTGGCAAATTATCTACAACAGAATCAGTTGGGGCACGGGGAGACACACAGAGAAAATAAATGTTTGACCATTGCTGATGTGCTGAATCACTTAGTCTGAAATTTTTAAAAAACAATATTTGCCTTGTGCATAGTGCCAGTCAAGAAACTGCCTGCTGTTGACTGGCACTTCACCCAAAGCCAAAGAAAAAATTAATTAATCTAAATCTCTTCTTCCTTCACAGGGGCTAGACTCAATGATCCATAGGGTCTCTTCCAGCTCTGCAGTTCTAAGACACTAAGTAAGTGAATTAGCATATCAGTGATAGTCTAGCAGATGCAAAACATTTTAATAATTTCACTTCCCCTGTCCCTCTGCTGAGTACCAGAGAAGTGCTGATATCCTAAAGCAGCTCATTTATTAAGCCACTTCACGATACTGGAAATTTAAACTGGAAAGAACATGGCAGCTTAGACAGGTGCAAGGCTTGATTTTGGTTCATTCCCAGCAATCACACCTACTGGAAATGGACTAAACTAGAGCACACCAACCTACCCACCCCACCCAAACATGAATTGGGGTGCCCTGGGGGCAAATTGAGGCAAATTAGTCAGCTTGTCATGTGGCCACCAGAAAAAAAGAGCAAACCAATCCTTCCTTACACCATCTGGACATGCCTGTAGAGTCTGTCAACAGCACCCAAGCTGGAACAGAGCTTTGTGTTTTCTTTCCAAATACAACTACTTCATAGCCTTCAGCTCCTCCGAATACCATGGTATGAGTGTATATGGAAGTTCCCTGAGGACTAATAGTCCGGGCATTTTCAATGTGGGGGGTTATTAGAAGGCACTGTCTCATCAGCTCCTACTTAAAGCTGTTAGTCTATCAGTGGAGAACACTCAAGGCCATATGGCCCACTGCAGGTGCACTGTCTTTCACTATTCCCCCTCACTGCCATTGCTGCTACTGTGCCACATAAATCACATCAGGATTTATCCTCCACAGAAGGATAAACAAGCCTGTTCAAAAGATTTTTTGGTGGACAAAGTGAAGCCCAATTCTGTGGGGGGAAATATTGTCTGGCAGTGTATTGTCATGGCTTCCTTTATATGGCCTGTTTCCTGTAACTGGGAATTCTGGGAAAGAGGGCATGTGAGGAGAGTCATCCCCACATACCCTGTTTCTAAGCAAAATTAGGCGGCTGCAGCCTGCCAAGCAGCTCTTTGGTGGCCAAGCACGAGTCCTATTGTGTTAAGGAATACACTAGAGCACCCGAGAATGACTCTGCTTTTGTACTCTGTTTCCCAGCAAAACTAAGAGTGCTGAAGGAGAGGGTACATAAGGTCAGTCATCCCTGCTATGGAAGAAGACAGGACACCAGTTCATGTAATTCCTCAGCTGGCATGTCTGGCTGTGGTATTCTGGAAACTATAGTTCAAAAATGTAACCTTTCCCATTCTTGGTTAAAAGCTTGCCCTTTTCCAGCAATCCTAGGGTGGAGAAGAAACCTTTAAACCCATCCTCATTCCAGTGATCTTACTCAGTAGTGCTGCTACAGGTAAGAAAGTCTCTTCCACAACCTGCCCTAGCAGTCTGGAGCATTGTACATGTGGTCATGTGTGTGTTTGTGTCCTGGCTGCCCACCTAACACTGCATGCAGCTGTTTGTTCTCTAATAATAATTGTTATCTGCTGTTAAATGAATTCTGACTTGTGGCAACCCTTTTCAGGGTTCTATTTCTATTTATTTATTTAAGTCTCAAATTTATATACCATCCCATTAGGGCCGTGCACTTTTCTAGGTGGTTTAAAGAAGATCAAAACATTAATAATAATAATAATAATAATAATAATAATAATAATAATAATAATAATAATAATAATAATAATAATAATAATAATGAGGATGATGAGGATGATGAGGATGATGAGGATGAGGATGATGAGGATGATGAGGATGATGAGGATGATGAGGATGATGAGGATGATGAGGATGATGAGGATGATGATTGGTTAGAAAAAACTTGAAGAGACATTGAAATAATAAAATGTAGAATGTGAGGCAAATAAACGATGAAACAGAGAAAGAAAAAAGAATTGCCAAAAAAAGAGAGGTCTCTGTATAGAGCAAAGTTGTTAGGTGCCTTTTCAATGTGGGGAGGGAGCCAGGCGCAGGTCTACCCGAAGTTGGTTCCAAAGTATTGGTGCCACAGCAGACACTGTGTGAGAGCAGTAGCAGTCCCCCAGCTATGCCTTTCAAGGCCCCCAACCATTTCTTTCTCTGCTGGAGGTCAGATCTGGGTGTGTCTCAGGGTTTGTCCTGCTCTCCTAAACCAGCTGCCACCAATACCGGATTCTGCTCCACTATTAGTACTGCAGTAAAATGCAACTGTCAGCTCACTATTTCTGCATTTGGAGCAGAAGGGAATACCTTGGCTTTGGCCTCAGATAGCAAAAGATCTTAGGCAGCCCTGACAGTCTCTTGCATGCCTGCATCACTCTAATAAACCAGGAGTGTTCTTTTGTCCAATCCAATCCTTTTAAGATAGGGTGCTTCTAAAATATATTTTCTTTAGGCTTCAAACGAGCACATCCAACTTCCTCATGAAAAACACATCTGTTCAAATGAACCACTAATTCAGAGTCCTGGTAAGTAGAACTTAATCATTAGCATGCATGTGGAGTATTGCTGTAGACCAGGGATGGACATCTTGCGGGGGGGGGGGGGGAGTTTCCAGAGGCCAATTTTCTGCTCTCTGGAATCTCCAAGGGCCACACAGACAACCCAAAATGTGGCAGAAGAGGAAGAGGAGAAGGAGAAAGACCACAAAATGAAGTGGCCAGATGTCAGTTTTCATTTTTAAAAATAGATATTTGGGTTGTGTTAACTGGAACACTGGCCTCTTTATGACCTGTTTAAAAAGTGGATATCATACAAAGGCTTCCATGAGCTTCAATTCATCTTTTTTCTACAAGTGAAAGAGGAGACGGGGGGGGGGCTGTCAACCACAAAACCCAGGGACTGTAGGTACGAGTACCCAGGTACGATAAATATATCATACAAGCAATTGTCTTTAAAATACAAGATTATGATGCTGATGACCAATAAGGAAAGAGTAAATATTGAAGCATGATTAAAATGTAGGAAGCTAAAAAGTAAAAGGGAACTGCTCTCTTGAATGCACAAACATGCAGACAATTGCATGCAAAAAGTTGTCATCATGACTGCCCAATGGCTGGCAGGAACAAGCCTCAAATGTGAAAATACAGCTGTAGAAGAAAGGCAGATTCTGACCATCAAAACCATATTCAATTATCGTGTCTCTCCTCTTTCTCGCTTTCTCTGGTTAAGAAGCTATTATTAGGCCCCCTCTTTTTCTCTAAAGCTGTTGTCAAAAAATAAATAAATCTTGAAGTAATGGCTCTGTATCACATTCCAAAAAGCAAACATTAGCTGCAGGCTATTTGATTACTAGTTTCGCAGAACACTCGGTTCTGCTCTGTTTTTGCTTCTTTTAATAAGAACGAACACAGAGTATGACTGAACCGGAGCGTACAAAGCCCTGCTCCGATCTTTTGCTTCATTCCAGCAATAATCAGGACATTCACCCAAGGCTGCCCGAAGATCTAGCACCATATACTTTACCTGGATTAAACGGGCATGGAAAACATTTCCTTGGAAGACAAACAGTTCCACTCCCTTGTCTTAATGGTTAAAAATGGCTTTGTGAGCCTCCCACCCACAGCTGTATTAATAACAATGATGTGAGTTTTCACCTGCTAGATTAGCATCTGGAATGGGAGGAGAGCTGGCATGGCAGGTATCTTTAAACAGGTGGAGTAAACACTGGTACATTATCCAGAGTAAATGGAAATCAGCACCTGTGAAGTCTCTTTTGCACTGATCTTGCTTAGAAAGAGACTGCTGACTTCAAGGTGCATTTTGCATTCTTTAGGTTTACTCTCAGGTTCCCAGAAATGTGACAGAGGTGTGTTTGTGTTTCAATATATGAAGTCACTCGCAGTGCGACCCAGGAGATAGACTACCATGCCAATTGAGGGGTTAGGATAATCTGTGATGTTCTTTTTGCCCAAGCTTTAAGCAAACCCAAGCAGAAGGATGGGAAACTTTGTCTGTCCTCATCTTTGCTGTCCTTCCACAAGCAGGCACAGACCATTATCTTCGGGCCCACTTTCTCTTAGTGACTGGCTGTCCGAATGGAGTGTTTCAATGGACTGTTGTGCCTTACTACTTTGAATGTGTTTTTGGTTTGCTTTTGTTTACTGTCTTTTAGTGTGATCTCTTCGGCTTGGAAACAGGGATGAGCACCGCCCCCTGGAGTCGAGCACGACTGGACTAAATGTCAAGGGGAACCTTTAGCTTTATCTTAGTGTGATATTTGCTTGATTCTTTTTAGTTTTTGTATATGTGCTTACTGTTTTTAGCATTAAGTATTGTGTTTTAATGATGCAAGCCATCTTGGGTCCTTTTTAAAGAGAGGGGAAGGGTAAAAACAAACAAACAAACTTTCAAATGGAAAATAACATATTTTGTTTAAAGTCACTGCCATGCAGTGCTCCAAAGACATGAAAAGACAGGGTAGGGAGAAACAAAGCAGCCAGCTAAGTATTCTACCGTGCTAAGAATACTGGAATTGGATTACTGTTGACTCTTAACAGACTAATCCTGTGAGCTGCCAGTATAAGTGTGAAGAGTACCATGTTCATAAAGCCTCATGCTTCTTGAGTTGCACCACCATCAAACAGCCTGGGCACTAAAGGCAAGCAGAAAGCAGAGGCAACCAAAGGCATCAAGGACAAATCTCCAAACCACTTAGACCAGTGAGCCAAATTTAGAAACTTTTATAAGCATCAGCGCACAGTTTAGAAATGTTCTTTTTTTTTTAGATTGCTGCTCCCATAATCTACCAACCCTGATGGTCAATGGCCACGCTAGCTAAGAGATTCTAGGAACTGCAGTCCAGAACTGTTAAGGATTCCAGGCAAAACTGCCAGTCCTTGTGTGAGTTCTAGGTCTGCTTGCAGATCCCAACCAAGTATGATGGTTTGTTGCTTCTCTAGAGTGTTGAGTAAAATGCCAGCTGACTGATACAGATGGAATTGTGAAGCACCATTTTTTTCTTTGCTTCAAGCAGCAAAATGTCTATGGCCAGCTCTGGCAGCTAATTTTAGGTGATACTCAGGCAGAATCCCATTTCCACTTCCAGACCATTGGGGCCAGAAACAGATGTCACTGATAGCTTGTGACCAGCAGGGGAAAGTCCTAAATTAATACATGTTTCTGAGGGCCTGTCCAGACAGGGGATGTTGAAGTGCTCTGGTTTGTGCTTAAAAGGTTCTTATCTTTAGTGTGATCTATTTTGCTTCTTACTTGAGTGATCTTTCCATTCACACTGAATGACATTTCTTATCCTATGAGAAAAGTCCAGACAGGTCTTTAGATCGCTCCAGTTTGTTCCCCTTTCAATTAATGACACTCTCCTTCCTGCCCCCTTCCCTGTCTTTTGCCCATAGCCATTATTCAGTGGCCCACGGTGTCTCTCCTTTTTTTTTTTTTTTTTTTTTTTGGTTAAATAAAATAAATGACCTAACGAAATACCACCAATGTATCTCTTTATCCTTCTTATCTGAAAGGAGGGAAGGGTGCTTTTTTTAATGGTGGGGAGAAATAGAGAGGGATGCAATTCATCAAGAGTCTGAGTTCAGGAGAAGAGAGGCAGGCAAAACCCGCTCTCCTCCAGCAGGCGACAACCAGACCAGCACTGGAGATCTATGCTAACAAAAAATTGGAACACATTGGGAAATCATCCATAGAGATAGATAGGTCTAAAATGCCCATCAGTTATAATCCCTAGCCATAAGGCAAAAGCAAGACACCTCATTTCAATGAGGATGATCGAATGTTGGTCCTCAGTCCGGTGAACCAATAGCAAGTTCCAAACAATGTGGTGCAGAAAAATTAGTGTTTTGAATTGCTTAATTGAAACATCTAGAAGTGGACTGAAGCCCAAAGTTGATAACAGCAATTGTTTAAAACCATATGTGATCAGAGATGAAGCGACCCTTACATGCACTTCTTGAAAACAAGGGAAAAGAGGAACGGATGGGAGGCGGAACATGATGATCCTATTATGGAATCATTGGACTTATCAATTATGATGTATTTTGCAAAATTACTGTTCACATTTTTGATGCTCTGTAATCTTAGACTTTCAATATTATGTTTCTATAGAAAAGATTTTGATAAATGTAGTAGTCTGGAGATTTAAATGTTAAGTTTAGTCATAATGGGTTGCACTAATTTGAGTGAGGTTTCATATTTGTTAAAACTATGGTAGCTTTATGTGTAACACAGGAAGGAATGGATCTGGAGTGTGCTATCTACTTTGACTTGAAATAAAATAAAATGGGGAGGGGTTCATGCAAGAAACATACTTTCTTCTTTATGCATTAATTCCTCTCCCTTCTTTCCACCAAATGATCTGTCTTGGGTTTAGAGGGTAGAAAAATCAACAGAAAAAAGAAGCAAGGCAAGTAAGGAGGGGGAATTGTTATTAGCTGTGTGTGCATATATGTGTGCATACGTAGATTCACTGTGGCTACTGGTCTTCCATCCTATGGCAGAAAAGGAGGAGAATACACTCTTTATAACACCACCAATGTACAGTCAGACCTAGTTAGGGCAGCACTGATGCACTATGCATTTTAGAAAAATGTTGAAAACTTCCTCCTGGAAAGAGAAGGAGATGGGGGACAAGGAGAGGGATCTTTTTTTGAGTTTGCCCCCCTTTCCCTTTGAAGGGAGGTGGGCAACATAGGGTTGCTTGAGCTGTGGTGTGATTTCCTGATCCAAAGCCAACTGATCCAACATGAAATGGCAGTACGTGAACTTAAGGTCTCTTTCTGTTCCTAGTATTATTGTTATTTCCAAAGAATCTTGTCTTCTCATTATCTGTCCAAAGTAAAGTATTCTTCATTTAATCATTTTAGTCTAAAATGATAGTTTCTGGATTTATTTGATCCAGAAATCCACATAACTTGTCTGGTGGTCTGTGGTTATTTATAAAGCCCTCCTCTAACACCACATTTCAAATGAATCTAACTTTTTTTTTACTGTCTGTTGTCTTCGTTGTCTACCTAAATGTACACATTCCATAGTGGCTTACACCAGGGTGAAGAGAAGAATGACCCACAAATGGCATTTTAAGTCAATATATTATTAGCAGATGGCACATTCATGGTTTCCCTGGGATTGAATCTCATCACCAAACTGAATCAATGACACTGGCTGTAAACCAGTTCCAAGCTGGGCAACTTAAATAAATTCCACCAAGAACAATTTTACAGAAGCTGCCAAAAATGCACAAGATCACAACCAAAAGCCCAAGTCTTTTTTGTTGCCTGTTACTTTGAATCTATAACTGATAAAAATTTGAGTCATGCAAGTCCTGTATACACAGCTTCATCATAACACACAAAGTAAAAGCAAGGGTTTTCATGTGCATCTTGTCAAACATTTTGCAATCTGTGTATAATCATGTGTGAATTCATGAATATTGTAATGGCCAAAGCTGTTCCCAGAGCAGAATTGAATGTATTTTCCCTCTTTATTGCATTCAAGTTACCTGCTGCTCTTGTGACCCGAGTTTCACATCATCCAGCTTACTTGCTGAGATCAGGGAAGTGATCCTGTAATCAGTAACTCACAGCAACACTATTATGACAAGAATCTCTTGCTCGCTCATTCAGTCTTGCAAACCATATAGAAGTTTATTCTTGGTTGGCAGATGGACAGAGCTTGATGGATCATGTTTACTAGAGAAAGAAACCAGATTTGAAACGTTTTAACAGCCGGCATGGTATCTGGTTCATTTTATACCAAAATGAGTTCATTATCATTAATTCCTGCCAACTGCCAATCAGTCCTTAAAATGACATCTCAAATGAGGTGGTGGGGGGAGAGAGTTTAAAATGCTCTTGCTGTCATAGCTTGTAATATTTCCAGGAATATTCTCGAACATTGCTGCAACAGAGTACATAAAGAATCCCGTCCCAATAACAATCATGAGAGACCTCCTGCATTCAATGGGTCCCATTTAGCAATTAGGTGTTGTTTCCTCTGAAAGACTCACTCACTCCCACTTTCATGTTTTCTGGTAGTTCCAGAATACCAAGATTTGTTGTGTGGTTGTTTGTTTTTGACATATTGATCCTCTTTTTGATGATATAGTTCCTCTTCATGAAAAATGGCTACTGTAAATATGGCCTGGGGCAATTACTGTTTCTAACCATCCAAAATCTGACAGGACGGGGCCTAACAGAATAGATCTTATTGGATATGTGATCTTTTTGGGAAGAACAACCCTAGCCAACATGGTTAGAATCCCATCTTCCCTCATGAGGGCTATACTCATCAGGACTAGCACTCATAAGGAGCAAGCAACGTGCAGCAGAAAAAGTAACATCAAGATAATGCAGAGTCACACAATGAAATCTTCTTCAAGATCTGCAGTATTCAGAGAGTGGTAGAAAAGAGAGGAGGACTACATGGATTTCTGCAATCCCAAGCCCTGATTGCCCTCTGTTTCAACCAATCCATCATTTCTCGTTGCTTCTAAATGGTGTCTCTGTAATATGTGTGTTGATGACTGTTTTCTATGAACTGAACTATAGAAAACTTGGCCATAGATAAGCTAATCCTCCTTGCTTCCTAACCATATCTCAGCTGGCTCTAGGATATCAGCATATACTCCATTTTCTGCTTGCTCCGGTGCAGTCGTAACTTAGGGTGCGATCAGAGAGCTGCAAAGCCACACGCCTGGTTGCATTGGAAAGGACTGCTTTGACCAGTCTCTCTTAAAGCAATGTGTCTGTCTCCAGCCTGACCCGCAAAAGGGAAAGCCCTACAGCTGGACCAAAAAAATCCACTTGGGCATGGATCAGGGTTGGGCTAGAGGACATGTCCCTGTATGTCATGCGATCACTAGGAAATAGATCACACTGAACCACTTCAGAAGAGGTCTAAATTGTGATCTGTCTCGCTGCATGATTACACCCTAAGCCATCTCCTTGAATGTGATCAAGGAATTATTGTCACATACAGACCATTCAGGTTCCTGCACAGCAGAGGAAAACAGTCCGAGATACAAAATAAACTTTGATGGTGTGAAAATAGAGACGGCAAAACTTAATTTCTTGGATTGTGGTTCCCAGAATACCTCAACTAGCATGAGTACTGCCCGTGCTGGCTAAGAAATTCTGGTGGGTTTTGCCCATAAGAGTAACTTTTGTTACCAGGCCATGTTGGCTTTGGGATTTTTGGCGCTGTGTCCGAAAAAGTAACTTTCCCCAACTCTAACAATGGCTAAATGGAATACCGTAATCCAGTGACGACTGCCATATTGGGGTGGGGGTGGGGATAAACACCATCAGGCAAATGAGTCATAGAAATTAGCTCTTAGTTCATTATAAGCGAAAGGCTGCCTTTGAAAGGAACTTGCCATTGCAAGCAGAAACCAAGAGGTGAATTATCCTAACCTTTGGGGGGGGGGGGAATGAAAGAAAAAACAGAGTCAGTTTTGATGAGCTCAAATCCACAGCAAAGCTTTTTAATATTTCCTGAGGTCTTAATCAAAGAAGAATCTTAACTAGTCCCGTGAGGGAGTGTAAGATGAAAGGAGCTGACATTGATGCCCACTCCACCTTGCCTTTACATTGCTACATTTTTTTTTCCTCCTCTTCTCTGTGTTACTAAAAATATCTTTGTGGGTAAGAATTAGTGCCGGGCTATTACTGCAAAGGCACAAACAAACACACACACAAGCACAGCGTATGGCCAAACGCAGCCCAATACCTTTAAATTTTAACATCTATTAAATTAAAATCAAGAAAATTGACGCAGATCGGATGAAAAAAAAAGATATAGCACCTCTCGCTTCTGCCAACTAAAAATAAGAATTATTAATGAAGCTCGGCTTTCTTCCGCTGTGCACATTAATTATTTATGATAATAATACTCCACGCTGCCATATTAAAGAATTTTCTTCTCCCAGCTTCCCGGAAAGCTCCATCTTCGGAAACCTTCAACACGTTAAAACCCACAAAAGAATGTGGGCCTTTCAGTGTATTTATTATACTGGAAGATGAATATAGACTTGGGTTATTAAACTAGAATGAAAAACACATCTTATTAAAAACTTACATGGTGATTTTTATTCTCACTAGTTTCATATAAACTTAATGATGCAGACTGCATTTTTATGCTCATCTATTTTAAAATGGTGCCTGCAGCAAAGGGGGGTGCGGGCGATGTCTTCCATTAATGCCGGTTTGGTATTTCAAATACAATCTGATGTAATTTACGTCAAATATATATGAACAGAGAAGGATAATTCCAAGAGTTGTTTCTGGCTTTAGATGTAGGTTAGCTCATAACAGCAATTCATTAATGTAAGTTCTCCGCAGAGTGGAGAGAAAAAGAAAATCTGGATTGTTTCTCAAAGGTTAAAGCAAAAAAAAAAATTGAACATCTTCGTTTAAATCCTTTTTCCCCAATCGAATGTTGAGATTATATTTATAATATTGAGAATATTTTTAGGAATAAGTGAAGCATTATTCACATCTGCAAATTCTGGTGTGTAGAGAAACTCATTTTATTTATGGAAATGGTCAAATTTATAAGTGGTAAGATGGGTGAATTTCCAATTAGTGACTGTTGTGGAGAAATTACCAAGGATGGTTGTGCAGACCAAGGATGTTAATGTACCTTTTAATAAGCAATAATAACAACAAGAAGAACACTGTTAAATTTTACTGTGTCTTAAACATTATGACTGTGTTCCATAGAATACTGGTGATGCTTAATTTCAGTTAAAATCAGTGACAATTCAGTTAGTCATGACTGCCTTGTTCCATCCTCCACCCCAACTTCTTCGGGTATTAATTGCATATTGCATGCTCAGGACTGGGGCTTCTCTTACACTGTCTTTTTGAGATACTATATCTAGGGGGTTTTTTTATGGCTTCATGTAGTTTTTGCAATCCATGTGGCTGCTTCCCATGCAAAAATCATCCTTCCTTGGCATAGGTCCCCAGAGATGAAAGAAGTCATGTTTGCAAGTGATACCTCCCAGACTCCTGCAGCCAGCATGGCCACCAACCAAATTGTCTGTGGGATTTTGCCGAAAATTAAATTTCCCTACCTGGGCATGATGGCTGTGGGAGTCTGGAAGCTCCTGACCATATTCTGAAGGTTGTTGTAAGCCGCCCAGAGACCTTTGGGTAGTGTGGACAGCATATAAGTTTAAATAAATAAATAAATAAATAAATAAATAAATAAATAAATAAATAAATAAATAAATAAATAAATAAATAAATAAATAAATAAATAAATAAATAAATGATGGAATGCATGTGTTGCATGTAAAATATCCCAGGGTGAATCCTGTATCCAAAAGTACTGTACTGGAAAAAGTTTGTGTCACAAAACCTGAAGAGCAGCAACCAGTGAGTATAGCCAAGAAGGAACTAGATGGAACGATGAATGGATTTTATATAGAAATGGTGACCTGTGTTCCTACAGCTCTAGTGATGGACAAGACTATGAAGGAAGGACTTCTTATAAGCACCCACATTAGAGGAGATAAGGAATGAAATCAACTATAATCGTAATAATGCAGCTACTCCTCATCCTCTAGGGTAGGTTTTTAGGTCCAATGCAGTTAAAAATTTACATCAAACGACTTTCAAATCTTAGAGAAAGGCTGGAAAGAAGTGGTCCAGTGTCAGAGATGGTGAAAAAGAATCTATAGTATGATACCTACTTCCTTTTCTCTTTCTCTTCCTGTAGAACAGGCTGACTGAATGTAAAGCTCTAGATGTTCTTGGACTGCAACATCAGCATCCCCATTCAACTGATGGAAAGGAATTAGAAGAGTTGCAGTCAAAACAATTGGAGGGGCACAACTATGCATCTCTTTCTTGCGGTGCTGTATAACAACCTATATAAACCAGCCTACTCTTCCATGACCACTTGACATGCAACCATCGAATATCAAATGATTAGTAGATTGATTTATTATTTCTCTTCTTAAATTTTATATATATATATATATATATATATATATATATATATATATATATATATATATATATATATATATATATATATATATATATATATATATATATATATATATATATCACTTTCAAATTAAAACAACAGGAAAACAAAGCAAAACTAAAACTGCAGAAAATATTTGTCCAATTAATTTGTCCAGTAAAGCCTGCCAGTAAAGCAAAGAAGACTGCCAGGAAGGAAGGTCAAGAGAAATTCCCATGAGCCAATGGAGCAAAGGAGCCCTCTCTCTCTCATACAGTTCTACCACATTCAGAATCTAGGCAAGAAAGGAGGTGGGGTTTTTAGGAGGTGATGGCAAAGATTAGAGGGGACAGTGGCCTTTCCTCTAATATCTTAACTCTCCTTTTGGTGTATTGAAGATGTGAGATGATGGAGCAGCAAGATATTTTTCCTACTACTGGACTTAGATTGTGAAGGATCTGGCCTCTCTTGGGAATCCATTCATCTCTGGTTCAGTGTTATCTCCAGGTCCTCTCCTGCTCTCCTACGTTCCTCCTGTACAGCAACGCTGCACTTCTTATGCCCTGTTCCATACCTTAAAGCTCTCCAGTTTTCTTCATGCTCACATAACAGCACATGAGACAGATGAAGAATGGGGAGATGGCCTCTGCTTTCCTAGGCAGTCCACCTGGAGGCCTGTGACATTCTGAGCCACATACTGTAAGTTATGGGGATTATTGTTACCCCTAACCTCCCCATTTGGAGAATTGCTTTGCAGCATCAAGACTGAGTTGACAACGATTGGGAAGTCTCCAGTGCACACTGTGTAGGGCTTTGGTGGCCCTGAAAAGGCAACCTGTAGCACCTCAAATGGTTGGAGAGGTGAGTTTGATTAAAACCCCACTGCAGCATTCATCACATCAGCCTTTGGTAGACAAGAAAGACTGAAAGAGAAAAACTGAATTCCTGCTGACACAGGGCCTAGTTATAGCTTACGAGAGAATAAATAGAGCGTGTGCACTCTGTGAGAGAAGCCGCTCTTTGATCAATAGCGTAAGAATTATCAAAACCACACTGCTGACAGAAATAAAATCTGTAGCGAACACAAAACCTGAAGCCTGATCTGTTTAGGATCTGCTTCTTCTCAGCGTTGTTAGCATCAAGCACAGTGGATGAAATCCTCAAGTGGTGTAAAGCTATCTAGCACAAGTGCCATTGCCTGGGACCCCATTTACATGGACTGCATCACGGCAGCCAAATGTTCTAGTTTTCTTCCATCAGAAACATCTGCTGCACTGTATAACTGATTGGTCAGAACAAATCATGACAGCGAAACAAGTGACCCAGAAAGGCTGTGTGTGAGAGAGAATGAGAAAGAGAGAGCATAAAAATCAACTTTTGTTGTTGAATGATTACAGTCAAGTTGAGAGTTAGCAGTGAAAGTTACACATGAGTGTTCTCAGCATCCAGCATCTGTCTGGCACTGTACCTTTTTTGTCTTCATGCTAATCTTACACCCAGCTAATCCCTGTCTATGAACCTTGTTATCCCTCATGTGCTGCTCCCAAAACTATTTTTGTGTTAAAAAGACAGAGTTTTTATATTAACCCTAATTCGATTTAGATTTTCAGACATGTGTACAACCCATTAAATTGCAGTATAAAATACAACACTAAGATAGTAGCTTGTAACATCCTTGTTGTTAAAAAGTGCACATATTAAAATGACTGGGAGAATAAAAGTGTAGACTATGGCAGGAGATAAGCAGTAAAGCTCTGCTAACATTGAGCAAGATCATACCCAGCCACAAAGTAAAAAACAGTAATTTCACAACTGAACATTTCTTCTCTATCCTTTTTAAAATATATATTTAAATAGATTCACAAGCAGACACAAAATCTCTTTGTAATGCCTGTTTGGCCACAAAAGAGTTAAAAAGCCAACTTCCTGAGAGTACCCTACTTGGGTCCTGATTGCTGGGGTCAAATGTTCAGATTGTCCCAGACCTAGAGCTGATTTCCCCTTTAAAAACATGTGTCAGGATACTGATCTCAGAAATCCTGAGAAAAGGTTTACTGAAAGCACTCAGGGCTGGAACAAACACAACTGCTCTGCAATTCAGAAATATATTGAACATGCCTTACAAAATTGTATGCTAATTCCCTGGAGATACATGGCAAAATGTCCCTCTCTGGGGGACTGTACCTCCATTACAATGGCCAGGGTGTTGAACACAAATCCCCTAGCAACATCTTCTGGGTTGTATTCTCGAAGGCTTTCATGGCTGGGATCCAATGGTTGTTGTAGGTTTTTCAGGCTGTTTGGCCATGTTCTGAAAGTTGTTCTTCCTTCTAGGTTCTTTCCTCGAGGAGAAACTGGAGCCCTTGTCAGACAGTGCCTCCAAGTCCCATTCAAGAGAGATGGGCCAGAAGGATAGCATTGTTTATGGCATTGAAAGCCACTGAGAGGTCCAGCAGACCCAACAGGAACACACTTCCCCCATCTAGTTCCCAGCATAGGTCATCCACCAAAGTGATCAGAGAAGTCTCCATCCTAAAATGGTCAAGAGTACCCGAGATACTATGTTTCAATCACTTTCAAAACCCTTTCAGAGCAAATAACTGTATGTATTCGTGAAGGCTTTCACGGCCGGGATCTAATGGTTGTTGTGGGTTTTTGGGCTCTTTGGCCGTGTTCTGAAGGTTGTTCTTCCTAACGTTTTGCCAGTCTCTGTGGCCGGCATCTTCAGAGAACCGTTAGGAAGAAGAACCTTCAGAACACGGCCAAAGAGCCCGAAAAACCCACAACAACCAAATAACTGTATATTCAAAAGTGGCCTAAAATTAATGAAAACTCAAAGGTCAAGGGAAATTTTCCATATTACTGCCTCATTTACACAAGAGAGAACATATGCCTTCCCTAAAGAGACACCAATACTCACAAATTAAGAATGGCATCAGTCCCATCTTGGAAGATCCTACCAGGACTATGAAGAGGAAAAGAAAGGGAAAGGGAAATAATCCAGGTCAGTCACTGGCTACAAAGGTGATGTTGATGTGAGGGATTTGGTTTTTGGGACCACGGGCTAAGTTTCCTGGAAGAAGAACTGCCAGCAAAAGATGGCTTGCACCTAACAAAGACTGGGGAAAATGTGTTTGGCCCCAGCAAGAAGAACCTCATCAGGAGGGCTTTAAACTGAATTGGAATGGGGAGGGAAATGCAAGCACAAAGTTAAAGATAGATGAAGCCTTACTCACAATAAGAGGAACAGATCAAACTGTTCAGATGTGGGTCTATAATAATATTAACACTAATAGTAATATTTATAAAAATGTACAAAGACAAGCAGGCCACAAATCACACAATCTCTGGTGTCTATATACAGGAGATCCTAAAAAGAAAAGGAATCCAAGAAGGGTGGGATTTTCTTTAAAAAGAAATTCTGAAAGCAAACTACTGTACAAACAATTCCAACAAGAAAAAAAGGTGGAAGACAGCAGAAAAGGCCGGTGTGGCTTCACAAAAAGCTCAGGGAGGTCCTGAAAAAAAAAAAGGACATGTATAGGAGGTGGAAAGAAGGCCAGGTCACCAAGGAAGTGTAGCGACAAGTAGCAAGGAACTACAGGTATGGCATCAGGAGGGCAAAAGCTGAGGATGAGCTGAGGTTAGCTAGAGACACTAAAAGCAATAAAAACATTATTGAGGTATGTGTGAAGCAAAAGACAAGGAAAAGAAATACTGGCATAGCTACTCAATGGAAATGGGGAAATGATAACAGATGACAAAGAAAAGGTAAAGGTGGTCAATTCCTATTTTAGCTCAGTCTTTTCCCATAGGACAGACTACCAACATCCAAACAAATGTGAAGTGCAAGTAGAGGGAACAGGATTGCAGGTGGAGCTGGGTAAACAAATAGTCAAGGAATACCTTACCACCTTGAACAAGTTCAAATCTCCAGGGCTGGATGAACTGCATCCAAGAATAATGAAGGAATTGGTCGAAGAAACCTCAGAAGCGCTGTCCATTATTTTCTTGAAATCATGGGAAGCAGGTGAGGTGCCAATGATTGGAGTAGGGCTAATGTTGTCCCTATCTTCATATAGGGCAAAAGGAAGGAACCTGGGAACTGAGACCAGTCAGCCTGACATCAATCCCAGGCAAAATTCTGGAACAAATTATAAAATGGTCACTATGCAAGCACCTAGGAAACAGTGCAGTAATAACTAGAAGCCAGCACAGATTTGTGAAGAACAAATCCTGCCAGACTAATCTGATCTCATTTTTTGATCAGGTTACCTCCCTGATAGACACAGGGAATGCTATAGACATAATGTATCTTGACTTTAGCAAAGCTTTTGACAAAGTGTCCCATGATACCCTGATTAGCAAGCTAACTAGGTGTGGGCTAGATAGATCAAGTGTCCGGTGGATATACAATTGGCTGGAGACTCAGAGAGTGATGATTAATGACTCCTTCTCCAATTGGGAGGAGGTACCAAGTGGGGTACCCTGAGGCTCAGTTCTGGATCTGGTGTTGTTCAACATTTTTATTAATGACTTGAATGAGGGAGTGCAGGGAATGCTTGTCAAATTTGTGGATGACACAAAATTGGGTGGAATAGCTAATACCCTGGAAGACAGAAAATGATATTGAGAGGCTGGAGCACTGGGATAAAAACAGAATGAAATTCAACAGGGATAAGTGCAAAGTACCGTGCCTCAGAAAAAGAAAACAAATGCACATTTACAAGATGGATACCTGACTCAGCAATACTGCAAGCAAGAAGTATCTTAGAATTGTCGTAGATCACAAGCTGAATGTCACAACAGTGTGATGTGGCTACAAAAAAGGCAAATGCTGTTTTAGGCTGCATTAACAGAAGTATAGTTTCCAAATCCAGTCAGGTGCTAGTCCTCCACTATTCAGCACTGGTTAGGCCTCACCTTGAGTATTGTGTCCAGTTCTGGACACCACACTTCAAGAAGAATGCTTACAAATTGGAACAAGTTCAGAGGATGGCAACAAGGATGATCAGGGGGCTGGAAACCAAGCCCTGTGAGGAAAGACTGAAAGGACTGGTCCTGTTTAGCCTTGAGAAAAGAAGACAGAGGGGTGATATGATAACACTTTTCAAATACTTGAAAGGCTATAATACAGACGAGGACGATATCTGTTCTTGATCATCCCAGAATGTAGGACATGCAGCAATGGGCTCAAGTTACAGGAAGCCAGATTTCGGTTGAATATCAGGAAAGACATCCTAACTGTTAGAGCAGTAAGACTATGGAATCAATTACCTCAGGATTTGGTGAGTGCTCCAACACTGGAGACATTCAAGAGGCATTCAGGACAACTATCTGGCAGATATCCTTTGGTTTGTATTCCTGTATTGAGCAAGGGGTTGGACTTGATGGCCTTATATAGGCCCCTCCAATTTCACTATTCTATGATTCTATGATTTGATCAATCACTAATAAGGATCAATTAAATAAGTGGTATCCCTCACTGCTCTAGACATTCATCTCATCCTCAAGACCTCAGAGCTTAAATAAAACAGGGCAAGTATTGACCAAAGTAACACCAGCCTGACTTGCCTTAATATCTAAGTCAAAATGAATCTGAGTAATGCCGCCTGCAAAAAAAATCCGCAAACTGCTCACACTGAGATCCCTCAGCCATCTGATGTCCTCTCCAACACCCTAATGAGGAAGGCCTTGCATAGCTGTACTCGTTTGTTCTGTGCAGACACAATGGTGGCAGAATAGCAAGCTTTCTTTGCCACCCTTAGCGCCACAGTGTAGATCTTCACAGGGGTTGTAATTGTGACCTATGTATAATCAGATTCCCCCCCCCCGCTATCTTTCTATGACAATAGACTCACTGTCCATCATGTTTAATTTTCCATACAAAAGCTACCATGTGTTTTTGCAAAGTGTTTCAAATATTAAATATTCCCTTATTCATCTGGAATGCCTGTGTTCCTCATACATGCCTTGATAGGATACAACATATGGGGTATACTATGCCTGGAGTGACAACTTGTCCTTCCAAAATGAAAAACATGGATCTTGCGTCCACAGTGCCTCCTAGCCTCCATGATTTAGGAGAAGACTAGTTTTGCTGTCAGATCCAGCAGTTTGAGCCTTATCTTACAACGAAGTATATGCGCTGATGAAAAGCCGCTTTAGCAGGAAAGAGACTGCTAATTGTTTGATTATACAGGTCTTCACATTAATGAAGCACTATTCCGTGGATTTGGAGCATGGCGTGCAACCAAATTACCACCCCAGCACTCAAGCTGTGAAATCTGATTATTCATTAGCCAGTCAGTGAGTGGTACAAACATCTTCCCCCACTCCCTGCCACCATCAAATGAAAGTGACTGCTTAAAAAAAAACACCACCCTGCCTTATTGAAAAGAATATTGGGTTTTTTATATTTTTAAGCCTTTAAAAATACATTAGAGATAGTGGCCTACTCAAGATTATTAGGAATTAGTATGTTAGAAGAAGGAGCACAAGGAGTAGCATGTTTCCTCAAACTGTGCCTATCATTTATCCTCCATGTTTTTCTCCCTCACACACACCCCCAACCCCGAGGCCTTTCCTTCCCATCAGATCATCATTGGTTACCTACTGTGGCCCATTTTACAAGCTGAGAGCCATCTATATCCTCCCCAAACTGACAAGACTAAAACAGCAATTGACTTTAAACAAAACAAAACACCGAATCAAAATAAGGACAGCTCACACTGTGTTGTCTTCTGCAAGACTGACTGGGCCCAAGATAAATGAGTCTCTAAAAGTCATTCAGAGCTTTTTGTTTTTAATTACTTTATAAATCTTGTTCTTTTAGCAGGGAAAATACCACAAATTCCCTCTCCGTCTACTGTAAACAGTGAATCATTTTTTTGTGGAGAGTAATTGGAAAAGAAAATGGAGCATTCTCTTCTCCCTCACAGATCGACAGAGGAGCACAGGCAACTCCAACCTGAGGGAGATTCCCACTCTAGCTCATCTGTTTATACAATAAATGTATCTGGGATCAGTTACAAAATGAGATGAGTGGAAATCCTTCCTCACACAGAGAAGAGGTACTCCTGATGTCTCCCACAAATGGGATTATCTGTAATGAGATTACACAGAAAGAGATTAAGATGTGAACTGACACTCCTAGGAGATACAAAGGAGGCTCTGGAGACAACAGAGAAATGAGGTGTCAGAAACAGAAGGTGGAATCGTTAAACTATCGAGAATTTATTTCAACATTTTAAAAAAATGTCAAAAAGCATAGAAGCAAATGGCTCTCTCTCTCTTTGGCTTATACTTAACAGAAAATGGAAAGAACTAAAATGCACAATAGGGTAACGCAGGCGAAGGTTCTTAATGTCTGTTAACAATCACAGCCAGCCCTACTATTAGGCACAGCAGACACATTCCAAAGTCAGGGTATGCTGGGAGATGGTAACTAGGTATTATCACAAAATAAAGTTCTGTGCCATGCAGAATACCTTGCATCCCTGGGCTTGCCTGCTGCCTTCAGGTGCAGCGGAATATATTGTACCACTGCTGAATGTTGAAAAGATACAACTTACAGTCCTGTTGGCTTTTGTATACACGGAATGAGAGAGACACCATCTTGTTCTGTGCTTCAGACTACAAAGTATCTTGGGCTATCTCTACTGACCATAGATATATTTGACAAAGTGGGTTCTGGTCCATGAAATTAGTTGACCTTTAAGGTGCCAGATGATTCTTTGGTGTTTTTTGTTTGTTTTATTATTATTATTATTATTATTTTGCCTATTGACATGATTGGAACAACGATAACCTTTGTTATGTTTTGAATGAAGAGTGGCATGATGTACATGACATTTTATGGAGTATCACTAGCAAGAAAGACAGGTTCCTACCCAAGAGAATTTATAATCAAAACCTGACAATAGTGAAGACAACAGTGAGAGGGAAAGCAAGAGGACTGAATAAATACAGCTACATGTACTAACATCATCTTGATTACAGACATTTCAAGCATACATTGGAGCTGCTGCTGAGCCACATTTCCAGCAGCACAACTCATCTTTGCCTACCTCCCCGGATGTCACTAGACTTCTAAGTTCCTTGAGTACAACTTGGGAGTAGAGGGGGGGGGGAGAATGATATGCTATTTAAGGGCCGTTCCCCCCCTTGCTCCTCCCTCTTCCTTTGCTGGCACCCACCCACCTGCCCTTTATTCTAGTGTGAGGTTGTCTGGTCGCCTCTGGGACCGGATAGGAATTTTTGACCCATATCCTGCTTGGCTTTTGAATACAGGGATTTTTTGCTTATCCCACACTGGAAGAGGTGTGCTGGCATGTTTATGGCTGGTTTTTTTGGTCACACTGGTGGGTAGGGTGGATAATACAGGTTTTTGGTGAGTCCCATTGGAATTTTCAGGTAAAGTATAGCTCATCTGACCTCCCAGTGCTATGGATCATGTAATTACAGTGCTGGGAGGGAGATGTGCTGGGGCCACACCTGGACCAACAGTCAACAAGGAGAAGGTGGTTTGAGGTCCGGGGGTAGTCAAATTGGGGCTGGCCAGGTTCTCACTGTCTTTATAACCACGAAAACTTGGGGGCAGGGACTCGCTCATTTGATGGTTAAGGGGTCCGTTGAGACCTCTATGCTTAAACTTGATTCTGCACTATGGTGGGACCCCCCTTTGCCAAAGGATGGCAACAATTATTAATTTAATAAAGTGTGACCCGTGTTTAATCCATAATTTGGTCTCGCGTCTTTAGGTAGGGTAGGGCGGGCAATGGTGCTGGAAAAAAATAATGATGGAAATGTTTAGCAGAGCAGATGAGCTTGTAGCATTAGCAGCTCAGAATGCAGAGTTGCAAGAACCAAATATACAGATAGAGTGCACTGGAAACAGGCATGAAATTTCTCTGTGTCAATTCTGCTGCATTTCTCCAAATTCTATCTGTGCTCTCATTTCAACTCTGTTCTTATCAGGTTGCAAGACATAACTATTCTCCATCTTACATTAAAGTTGCACAGAAATAAAAAAATATAATATATACCATATTATAGGTATTTATTTATGGACCTTTCCTTATGTATACATTTGGGTTTTTTTTTTCCCTGATGAAGAAGCACAACAAGTCTCAAGAGATGTGAAATAGTTAATTTTTATTAGGAATCTCCAAACCACCTGAGTTCTTTTCTATTCCTAATCAGGAGATATAAGCAACAAGGAAAAAATATGGCAAAATGCTGGGCAACAGTGAAGGTAAGAACAAGACCATGGACACTGGAGGAGAAGAAGAAGCAATGGGTGGAATTTGGTTGAAAGGCAACATAAAGGGGTTTTCACAGCAGAGTTTTAGATGAAAAAGGTGAGAAGACTGAGGTAAGAAAATAGAAAATAAGATAGAAAGGACTTTCATTAATAAAGATGGAACTCTGCAGGTGGAGAAGATGACCCTCACGGACCAATCCAATTTACACCTCACAGGCCAGAGGGTACCCATCCCTGAATAGATTGTTATGTGCCATCATGTCAGAACCAACTTTTAGAGATCCTAATAGGGCATTCAATGTAAGTGAGATGTTTAAAGAATGGTTTTACCAGTTCTATAATCCGAGTGAGCTTCCATAGCTGAGCCAAGATTCAAACTTGAGCCTCCTAGTCTGTTGCTCTATCCATCACACCACACTGGGTAAACAGGTTGTACATATCTTGGATCCAGAATGGTAGCCATCTAAATAAACTGCATAAAACACATATGAAAGAACTGTACTGCAAAGAGTCCAGGAAGCTTTATGCCAAGTTTTATGCCAGTCCTTAAGCTCCCACAAGATTCTTTGATTCTTCTGAATCTTAAGGAGCATTCATACTAAAAGAAAAATCATCTTCCATTTGGCAGAGCATCCTGATTGTCTGAAGCTAATATAAAACATTGTACTTAAACTCATTCACTCATGAATACATCCCACTGAATGCAAAAGACCTTCTTTGGAATAAATCTATTTAGGATCTCTCTACACATCCAATCAATTTGAAGGCTGCCTTGCTTGAATCAAACAACAATTTGCTTCTTAGAAAGGCAGCTTTAAGATCAAAGGACAGTGTCTTAAAATGGACCCTCAATTCCCTTCTTTCTTTCCACTGAAGGTTGAGAGTGCTTTTATAATATCGCCTCCAGGTACACTTTAATATCCAGAAGATGAGCAAAGGAATATGCAAAAAAATGTATCTGTTCTCATACATGGCACTGACCGTATTATCACAGCCTGCCACAGAGAAGTATGGTGTGCTTGACTACTTAGGAATTGCCCAAAGAGCCATTTGAATCTGGTACAATTCTATTTAGCTTCTAAGTGACTTGGTTCTAATTCTTATAACTTCCCCTAGGCTGCAATCCTGAGACAACCTTTATGGCACATGGAATAGAGATTGTAATTCCCCCCTCCAACTAATGACAAAAATCTGTTCTCTGTAGTGCCTGACCAACTCCTCTCAAGCACTTCTAAATTAAAAAATGTAACAGGAAGATATTAAGTGATAGTGGTGTTAAGTAAATGTCATACATGAACCTAGTTGCATGGCACATGGCAGCACAGTCCCGCTGTTATCTTACTAGTGAAATTACCATCATTTCAATGGATGGGAGACCTTCTATGCCAAAAGGAATCCTAGGAGATACTGGCCAAAATCCTGTTGCTTAGCACAGTAAATTAGACTAGAGTAAGCCCATTGAATCAATGGATGGTGAGTCAACTCCTCTGTAAGGTCAGTTGATTCAAATGGACCTACTCTAGTTGCAACGTACTTTAGCATAGTATGTTCTGGTTAGAGTAGGCCCATCTGAATCAATAGAAACTATGAAGGAGCTGACTCACCAAATCTCCATTGAGTCAATGGGCCTAACCCTAGTATGATTTACTATACTAAGCAAAAGGATTTTGGCCACTGAATATATGTACCGTTTTTTCATTATTTTAAGAAATGGTTCAGCAGTAAGTGGGTGGGTCTGATTTGGAACAATAAATACAAATATTTGTTCGCTACAACAAATATAGAAATGAGAAAATTAGAATGGGAAAGAACTTGAGCGTCACAGATTTACCCTCCTCCAATAGCTTTTGTCCTGATTAACAAATGACTCCTCTATTGTTAGGATTATTATTTATGTATAAAGGGGTGTGTGGTTTTGCCCTTTTTCCAGCAGCATATCTGGGAAAAGCCATCATTTTACTTTAAACATAATAGATGGTGTTTTGTAATTTTTCACAAAAGCATTAACATTAATAAATTGATTTCTGATTTAGTATTAGTTCAGCTGTATCCAAGGATTGAACACAAAGTTGGAGATGGAGCTAAACCTGCTCCATATTGATAATCTCAACAATCCAACACATTGTGAATCCAGCCTATTCTTCCTTTCTGCTTCCTATTTTCCATATATGGGTTTATATCTACCCTGCTTCCCCGAAAATAAGACCTAGCCTGAAAATAAGCCCTAGTGTGATTTTTCAGGATGCTCGTATTATAAGCCCTACCCCAAAAATAAGACCCCGTTAAGTAAACCTCACCCTCCACCATTGTGCAGCAACCAGAAGAAGATGACATGACTGCATTTGAATAAATGTAGATTGTTATACATGAAAAAATAAGACATCCCCTGAAAATAAGCCCTAATGTGTTTTTGGAGCAAAAATTAATCTAAGATCCTGTCTTGTTTTTGGGAAAACACGGTATATAGTACTACTGAGTGATCAGATTTACAAATGTAGCTTGGTCTGATGACCAATCACAAAACAAATGTATAAGATGCTAGAGCAGGGATGGCAAACCTATGGCACGCGTGCCACAGCTGGCACACAAAGCCCTTTCTTCTGGCACGCAACAAACCTTTTGAAGTGGCTGCAGCTGGGATTCCCCCTTTCTCTTCCTGTTCTGGGTCCTTTAACTTCCTGTCTGTCCCCATGATTCCCCCTTTAACTTCCTATCCATCCCCGTGATTCCCCCTTTAACTTCCTATCCATCTCCATGATTCCCCCTGAAACTGCCACTTCCTGTTCCGGATCTGGTCTTCCAGGTGGCACGGCAGCCACTGGTTTCTTCCCCACCCCCTTATATTAGGCACTTGAGCCGAAAAAGGTTTGCCTCCACTGTGCTAGAGTGAAGAAAAACTTGTGCTATTAAAAATATGCCTGTTAATACGTACTTCAAAAATCCTAAATGTGAAGCCACAATCTTGTATAGCTAGCCCATATAACTATATATGGGCTAACTATATATATACTATATGGACTAACTATACAAGATTGTGGCTTCACATTTAGGATTTTTGAAGTATTAACAGACATATTTTGTAATAGGACAAGCTTTTATTCACTCTAGCATCTTACACATTAGTTTGTTTTGTGACTGGTCATCAGACCAAGCTACATTTGTAAGTCTGATCAGTAGGGATGGGACTCAGTAGGGGATGGGAATTAGGATGAATAAAACGAACACGGAGGAGAAGCTTACATTCGTTTTTGTTTTCTTCTTTCGCTTTCTGGAAGAGAAATGCTCAAATACTTGTGATCTGTTTTAACCAATGAGTGGGATGGGTAGCCTTTCATTGTGTTTCCCTCATTTATAATATTTATCCCCCCCCATCTACATAAAATCACACTGATAGTCCAACAGCCTGCCCACCTCACTCTTTCCCCTCTTTCTCCTTGTCTAGCTGCTGCCATGCCTGTCCTGCCCACCAGCCCCTCCACTCTTCCCATCCTTCCCGCTGCTGTGATTGTCCTCTTGTCTGGTCAGTCAAGCCGCTCCTTCTCCTCCTTCCCACCACCACCATATGCCTCCTTATCTCATCAAGCCAGCCCCACTCCCATTGTTTGTAGCACTGCCATGTGTGTCCTCTGGCCCAGCCAGCACCGCTCTTCCCCCTTTGAATGGGGAGTAAGGGCAGCCTGAAAGGACCCAAGAGAAGCACCTCATTTCTTAGCAGAAGAAAGAAGTGATCCATAGAGGAATGAAAGGCAAAAGAGTCACGTACCACCCCAAGGAAACAAAACGAAAACAAACCCAAAGTTTCTGGCATGTGCATCCCTCTCACTTAGTCAAGGAGCTCTAGGAAATACTGTCCCCAGAGTAAAGACATGCTTTCAGCTTCCAAATGCAAAGCTGTTTTCTCAGCTAGGTTGACAATATGAATCGCTAGGTCCCGCTGCAATCCTGCAAGCCCAGATTGTCTGAAATAAAAACATATATAGGTCATTGTTTTGAAGGAATTTATTTTATTACAAAAAGGGAGAAACAAATCAGTGAAAGCTAAAACAAAAGCGAAGCAAAGCAAAGACAATGTCTGCAAAATTATATTACCAGATGTTTAGGCAGCCTTTACTGCTTTGTTTTATATTTGCATCTATTACTTGAATGGCAGCCGAGCAACTGCTGCATATTTTGAATGGCTCTACTATTTTCAAAGTGATTTTGGTGCTGATTGAAATTTTGACAAAATGAAAGGCTGTGTTTACAGAACAGGTTACCACAGTAAATATTGCCCTATTTTCCTTGACATGGCCATGCCTCAGGGTGAAATCCTACTAAATACTCAAAAATAAAATGGTTTTATGTTTCCACTCATAAGGAGATACAAAAGAAATGTTTATCTCTGAACTCATTTCATTTCAGAGTTGCCACAGCAGCTTTTGTTATTGTACAGAGATTTACTGTGAAGAAAGGGGAAGTAGAACTTTGTTTAGATATATGGCAAAAAAATCCATCAAATACTAACATAATGTAATATAGCACACTGAGCCTAAATATATTGCATGCAAATTAAGTCCTCTTGATTTCAGGCAATATATTTTCTGTGTCCGAGATGTGTAGGTAGACTTACTGCGAGTTTATAAGGTCAAGTGGTTTTACCAAGAAGGCACTAGGAAGCTGGTTGGATAACTCACTGAGCTGAAGCTCCCGGGAATTCAATTCCCCACTGTGGCTCCTGTGAGTAGAGCCATTCTGTGTGGCCTTGGGCAAGCTGAACAGTCCCAGAGTGTCCCCAGAGGACGGGATTGATAAACTATTTCTGAGCACTTTATATCTCAAAATTCCTGAGAAGGGTGACCAGAATTGACTTTGACAACACCCAATGGTTATTATTAGGGCTGGACTCTGAGGCAGAGGTTTAAAGGTCAAACTCAGTAGATTTTGACAAAGCAGGTAAAGGTTCCCCTTGACATTTAGTCCAGTCATGACCAACTCTAGGGCGCGGTGCTCATCCCTGTTTCCAAGCCATAGAGCCAGTGTTTTGTCCGATGACAGTTTCCATGGTCGCGTGGCCAGCGCGACTAGACACGGAACGCTGTTACCTTCCCACCGAGGTGCTACCTATTTATCTACTTGCATTTGCATGCTTTCGAACTGCTAGGTTGGCAGGAGCTGGGACAAGCAACGGGAGCCCACTCCGTCGCATGGATTTGATCTTATGACAACTGGTCTTCTGACCTTGCAGCACAGAGGCTTCTGTGGTTGTACCCGCAGTACCACGACATCCCTCTTGACAAAGCAGAACCACCCTCAGAACTCTGCAAGGTGGGGGCTACATATTTTGAAATATGTGAAGACATATACATTACAATCTGAACAGTGGGAAGGACCTTGTAAGACCACTGCATCTCTCAGCTTTATCACTGCCAGCAAGTGACCTCCTGACAGACTAGGTGTCCTAATCTGAACAGAATCCTCAACAGAAAAAGAGTTTCCTGTCTTAGAAAGTAATATACCTACAGTACCAGTGCCAGATTGCCTCCTTGTTAATTGATGCAACTAGTCCTTAGTGAGGTAGTTGATCTGGTTGCATCATCAATGACACTTAAGAAGCATTCTTCTATGTGTTAAACTCTTACGTTTTCCTCTTTCAAGCCCCATTTTTAGAAATGTTTCTAGGCTTTTTAACTCTCCCTTTTTAAAAAATGGCAGAATCTTGGTGCTTTAATATATTGAAAGACTATCAAGTCTGTTTTCTAAGGCAAGGACTCTCATCTCTGCTTGAGCAAACAGTCTACATAAACCAGGCTTTAATGGTGAGCAAAAGAGCTTGGCAAATGTTAACCCAGCTAGATATTCTGTATAGACATTTAAAGCCTAGAGATGAGGCCTATACATTACAAATAGTTTGTCATCAGAAAACACCTGATTGTCACAGCAGGAGCTTTTCACACTTTCAAATTAGTTTGCTTTGTTTTGCGAATGATCAAATGGAAGGTGGCCTTGCCAGGCCAAAATAATCTCACACTCTCTTGAGATTTCAGAACCGAAACCTGAAACCAAAGACAGGCCTTTGTGATGTCACAGAGGCAGAGTAGACATGGGTTAAGATGGGATATTCACATTCATCCTCTGGGGGAGATAAATACAAATATCACCACCACAGGTAGCCCCCAGAACTGGCCAGTCCACTTACCGCTCATGGTGCACGTGTGGCCGTCATCATTCGTGCTGCACCAATCAAGTAGCCTGGTCACTGCTTCCACCTCCCTGCACTGCTGACCACTCACGTGCGGAAGCGGGAGGATGAGTCTCCCTGCTCAGCTGATGAGGAGTGGCCAGCAGTGCTGGGAGGCAGGGAAGCAGTGGCTGGCCTGCTTCCATGATTGGTGCAGTGTGAACGACGACAGCTGCGCACACCGTGTCATAAGCAGTAAGTGGACCAGCCTGCGCTGGAGGGAGATACTTCTGGTGGCGATATCCCATCTCTAATGGAGAAATTTTGCCCCCCTCCCCGACTTTGCATTTCTGTTACCAGGCTGAGTGCAAACATGAGTTGCAATGCTGCTGCTCTTTCTCAGAGTTGCACAATACTGGCATGCTAAAAAGCCAAAACTGAGCAGAAGAAATAGAGCTACAATTTGTGGATAGAGATGGGCGTTAGTCACCAAAATGGAAGTTCACCTTGGTTCATAGTTTGTAGAAGTCTATGAACCACGAACCAGGAATTTTCAAATTTTTCCTAAATGAACCATGAATTGAGTTGTCAGTTCATTTGGGATTTTTTTAACAGCCTGATAGCTGCTAAGGAAAAAAGGGGGGAGGTGGGTTTTTCCCCCCTTTCTTTTTAGCAGCTGCTCAGGACCTGGCAGGCTGCAAAGAAAAAAAGGGGGGAAGGGCTTTGTTTTTTGTTTGTTTTTTGTTTGTTTTCTTTTTAGCAGCCAGTCAGGACCTGGCAGGCTGCAAAGAAAAAAGGTGGATAAATTATATCTCCCTCCCCCCCCCCGTGCCAGCTGGGTCCTGGCTGGCTGCTAAAAAGAAAAAAAATTGTTTTGTTTTTATTATTTTTGTTTTTTACAGCTGGTTGGGACCCAACAGGTGGCTAATATATATGAATTGTTCTTTTTTAAGTAGCCACCACCAGCAAATGCTTTAAAATATATTATTATTACTATTACTATTACTATTACTATTACTGTTACTGTTACTGTTACTGTTACTGTTACTGTTACTGTTAGTGTTGTTGTTAGTGTTGTTGTTAGTGTTGTTGCTGCTGCTGCTGTTGCTGTTATCATTGTTGTTGTTGTTTGTTTGTTTGTTTGCTTGCTTGTTTTCAAGCCAGCTGGGTCTCGACAGGCTGCTAAAGAAAGGGGGGAGTATTATTATTAAATTCTTTTTAGCAACCAACCAGGACCTGGAAGGTTGTTAAGAAAAAAACCAAGTAATAATATTTCTCCCCCTTTTTTCCTTAGCTGCCTGCTGGGTCCCACCTGCAAAACAAAATAATAATTATGATATTATTTTTTTAAAAGCAGCCAGCTGGTCAGGCCAGCTGCTTGTGCACATGCGCCCGCCTCTCAGCTGAAGGGCAGGGGCATGCACAGTTGCAGAGATAGTAGGCCTGGCTCTCAGATGGTGGTGGCAGTGGCGGCGGCAGTAGTGGCAGAACACAGTAGGGAGGAAAGGGGGCAGTGGGCAGTGGTGGGGTGGAGGGGAAAAACAGGAAGTTCATTAAATGGGGAAAATGTTTGTTGGTTCGGGAAAGTTCACATTTTCCATCTGAATGAACCTGAACCGACACGAATTAACGAACCAGTGGTTGTTGACAAAATCCCTAGTTCGTTTTTATATTCATGTCCATCTCTACTTGTGGAAGCTTATGCGGTTTGGGGCAAAACATATTCAAACACCTTCGTGATGTGTTAATGAACCTTGGCACCAGCTGGGAACCTGTGGATATGGAGCCCAGGCTGCCTCACATAACAAAAATAAATCTATCTTCTCCTCCAGTGTTTCTTGCCCTAAAATTTGTTTTCCCACCTAAAAGCCTAGAGATGCATAGCAATCGTCTGATTCTCCAACTTGCATCTTTTGAGAGAGCCCGGTAAGCCTAGTAAGGAGGCAAACGTAAGTTTTGCTCGCAGGTAAAGGTACCCTGCATGTGCGACCTCAGAACCTCTGACTACAGTTGTGAGAATTTGCAGGGAACTGAAAGAATGTTTTTCTGCATCTTTAAAATATAAGTTGGGGGGGGGGAAATAATCCAAGTAACTATTGTCTGGTCAACTTGACACAGATCCCAAGAAATGTTCTATAACAGATTATTGAAGGGTCAGTCTGTGAATGCTTAGAAAAGTACATAGTGATTTATTTATTTATTTAAAATATTTTTACCCTGCCTTACTCCTATAAAGGTCCCAAGGTACTTTGTGTAAACATTTTAAGTACTATGGGGTTTATTTGCTTACTATTGATGAATCTTGCAAACACAGTTTTACAAAATAAGTCTCTTCTTATCTGCATTCATACAACAGACAACACGAACAATTATAAGAACTGCAAAATGCTACAGTTTGTGCATCCATGGCCTTGGCAACAGCACCAAGACAGAAAGTGCTTGTAGAATTTGCGAAGTTCAAGTGTCCCTCTGATAAAAATCAAGACAGACAAAAATCCAAAACATCTTCCTCAACTGGGTTGGGTATCTATGACACAGAAGAATCTTCAACACCCTAAAATATAATATTGATACAATTGTATGCAATTCATGAATTCATAATATAGATCCACGAGCACAAACATCTAAAAATCACACCTAAACCAATTTGACAAGAGCCTTAGTAGTCCAACTGGCAATAGCAACTCCAGCCTCTTCAGCTCTCCTGGTCTTTCTGAGATTCAAAGCTCTTACTCACAACCCTTCTCTTTCTTAGTCCCACCTCTTTGGGCTGAACCAATATTTCACTTACATAATTAAAAAGACAGTATAATGTAAAAACAGTAAGTATACAAATATTGTAAAAGAATTAAATAAACATTATATTAATAATGCTAGCTAAAAACATTACTAGAACAGATTTTTAAATAGCAAAAATACAAAGCATCTCATTATAAAACTCCTTTTAGACAGGCAGTCACTAAGAGAAAAACTGCCTAAAAAGAAAGTTCTTTGCCTGCTGGACAGCAAAGATGGGGCCAACCTAGTTTCCATGGGAGGGTCTGGGTGCAGCAACAGAAAGGGTTCTCTCCCGTGTCCTCACCAAACACACCTGTGAGGGTGGTGGGATGAGAGAAAGGCCTCCCCTGGTGTTCCTCACACCTGGGCAGGCTCATAGAGAGAGGCACGGCCCTTGAGATTACTAAGAGCCAGCGTGGAGTCCCCAAAAAGGAGAGTCATGGCAACCTAAGTCAGATTTGACATGGAAAGTCAAGCTGGGATGTTATCTACTTAACACTCTCTGTGAATGATGGAAATGATAACTCGATCTCTCTTGGTTTCCAGTTTGCCCTGATTTTCTCCTCATGTTTTCTTCTGCAAATCAAATGATGTTGTGTCACTTTTGGAGGAATTCTTGTACTGTGTCTCCTCAAAAATAAGACAGGGTCTTATATTAAATTTTGCTAAAAAAAAACCCATTGGGGCTTATTTTCAGGGGATGTTTTATTTTACATTCATGTCATCTTCTTATGGTTGCTGCACAATGCGGCACAATGGTGGAGGGCAGAGTTTCACTTAACTGGGGCTTATTTTTGGATTAGGGCTTATATTACGAGCATCCTGAAAAATCATATTAGGACTTATTTTCAGGTTAGGTCTTATTTTCAGGGAAACAGGGTAGTATTCCTACAGACCTGTGGGGTGATGGCAACAAACAGCAGACATCCCTGAAGAAAATAACCAGAAGCCACTGTCTGTGGCACTTGTCGTGGTCTGAAATCCTTCTGGTATTTTACCTGCATACAAAAAGAATGATATAAATGATTATGATATTTGGGGTATTTGTGTTAGTGAAAAGAAGGGGGAAAGCCTCTAAAGAATACTCTATACAATTTTGGAAAGGTAGTCCATAATAAAAATATTGTTAAATGAGGTCCCATGGTGCACGTTAGAACTGAGTCTGTAATAAGCACTATTATTTGTAATTTTTGTATTTTTGTTGTTGTATATGGGTTTTTTGTCTTTAAAATAAAATATTTTTTAATTTTTTAAAAAAAGAATGACATAAATGACTGTGGCTAATTGATTATGAGGTATCCGGCATGTGCCACAGGTCCAGCCTCTCATCAGTTACAGTAGTTATAGCAGCTTACATAATTTCTCTTGAATGCATGTAAAATCATAAAAGGATATTGGCCAGTATTTCTTTATTTACATGCACCACCAATATACACAAATACTTTGCCTGGTTTCTCTCTCCCTACCTTATCCTGAAAACAATTCTGTAAGGTTAATTTGGCTGAGATGTACTAATTGGTCCAAGACACCACACAAACATAGTGGGTGGGGATTTCAATTTGTTTGTCCTTTTCCAAGTTGAACACTCATATTAGTGGTTACTATTTAAATGATGACAAGGATGAAACATACTGACAGAAAAACAGTGCAACAGTTAATGTGTTTAGTTTGCAAAATATTCAAATAGGACATCCTAAGTTTTAAAAATTGCAATAGGGCAACAGAGTGTGTGGCCCTCTGGCTATTGTTGGATTATCACTCCCATCAGCCCTTACCAGTACAGTAGAACCACCATATCTGTGGGGAACTGGTGCCAAGCCTGTCCCCCCATGGATGCTGAAAACCACAGATTATACTGAACTCTAATTAACAGTCAATACTATTTGTACCATGGTCTCTGGATCCCTCTAGTGGCCAGTTCTGGTACCTTCAGCTTAGAAAAATATATTTCTAGGATTTTTCTTTTAATATTTTTAATATTTTCAGACCATGAGTACGTGAATCAGAAGATATTGATCCCGCAGAGTCCTACTGTATACCCAAAGCAGAGGGATCACAGGTGTGGCAGTCTGCAGCTGTTAGACCATATATTCCCTTCTCCCTCCTGTAGACAAAGACAGTGTGCTGCTTCACAAAAGATACATACCTGAAGTTATCCTCTGTCACACTGAAAAAGCAGCCCTTTTGCAAGCTTGGTGTTTAAGTTCTAGATTCTGGGCTACAATCTTCTAATTGACCTGTGATGGTCTTTCTACATATACGTGAGGGCTACAATTCTTGGAAATATACCCCAAGAACATCATTCTAAGCTGATTTGAGTACACTTATTTTATTGTATTTATTTATTTATTTATTTTATATCCCGCCTATCTGGTTGGTTAAGACCATTCTAGGCACCATTAGGTATGAATCATATTTTATTAGTACATATAATTTATAAGTATTAAATACATATTATTTATACTTATTTATGCATTTATTCACTAGATACTTTGAACTGCAGATGCTCTTTAGTTTTATGAGACGTTAAAAGTAACAATAAAATAAACACTAAAATCAATTATAACTATCTAAACTTCCATGCAAGTAACTCTACTCCACTCAGACTTTTGTTCTGCATAGTTAGATTCAGATGGATGCCAAAGAAAGCCAGCAGAAAATGAATCAATTCCTTACAGATATCATGGTCCTATAAAAGAACAAATAAATGTGTGATAGATAAAATGAAATCTGAATGTTCCCTGGAGGTGAAAATGACTATTTTTTATTTTATTTATTTTTGGACTTATATACCGCCCCATAGCGCTACAAGCACTCTCCGGGCGGTTTACAATTTAATTATGCAGGCTACACATCCCCCCCCCCCAGCAAGCTGGGTACTCATTTTACCTACCTCGGAAGGATAGAAGGCTGAGTGAACCTTGACCCGGCTACCTGGGATTTGAACCCCAGGTCGTGAGCACAGTTTTGGCTGCAGTACAGTGTTTTAACCACTGCGCCACGAGGCTCTTTCTAAGTACTTTGGGCAAATCATGAAAAGACAGAACTTACTGGAAAAGGACAAAACTTATTGGAAAAGATAATAATGCTGAGAAAAGTTGAAGGCAACTGGAAAAGAGCGAGACAAAATAAGAGATGGGTTGACTTAATAAGGGAAGGCTTGAGTTTTCAAGAGCTGAACAGGGCTGTTGATGACAGGATGTTTTGGAGGTCACAAATTCATAAAGTCACTATAGCTCTATAGCTACGTACTATAGATGGTGACAGTCTTCAGTTGCTGAACAGGGGCTTTCCTGTCAGTTCTCTGAGTGCTTCTGCCTGCTTGATGTTTGTGTTTGCCATAATTTATTCCTCAGAAATTATTGATTAAATTATAAGAAGGCAATGGGTAGGGGTAATGGGTCAGAAAACTGATACACGCACACTTTTGGAATGCCAAATTTACGTATCCTACATTCATATACAGTATAGAATAGTTGTGGGAGCCCAGGCCCTCCAGAAGTTGAAGCCAACTTCCCTCGGCCGAGTCTGACAATCGCCTCATGAATGACATTTACGAGTTAAATATCATGGGGGGAGGGGGGAAGCGTCTATCAGCTGTCCTTAACGTATAAATAAAATTACCAGTTATTAAAGGCAATCGGTCTGATTTCCATCTCACCTCAATGCTGATTGATATTCAAACTGCATTGATGACAGATGTATCATTTCATTATCGTTTTGTTTTGAACATTAGGTAATAAGCAACATATGTCACAATGTACAAATAAAAATAGAAATCATCACACATTTTATTTGCAAGAGTTAAATATAACCATGAGAGACAAATTATCATACTTCGTATAACTATATGTATAAGAAACAATCCTTTGAAATGTGTGAAACCTTTCTGGGTAGCTGCGGATCCAATAATAATAACTATACCTGTGGCTAGAGGTGGGAAAATTGTTTTCTATTCTCTTTCTTATTACCTTCATTATGAAAGGACCCCTCAGGTTATCTTCCTCCCCTGTGGTGCATTAATGTGGAACCAATATCCCAAATGACCAACGATTATAAGATCATCAGACCACAAATGGAGTGGAAATAATGTATCAGAAAAACTTCTACTCTATAAATCGCTTTGTCGTGAAGCTTAGGCATGGTTACTCTAAATTGAACCTGATTTAGTTTGATGGGACTTGGTTCCAGAACACCTTGCAGTCTTAGTACAATTTCTGCACTCCTAAGCTAATGAAACAGAAGGCAAAAGGATAAAGCATAGGTTCTTACCCTGTGGTCCACAGATCCAAAGGGGGGCACAATCTCACAGAGGGTCCAAGAAGGCTTGAAGAAATGTTATGATCTTTTGAAGTTAAAACAGAATGAATGAATGAAAGCAAGAAAGAACAGGAAACACAGAACAAAACCTTAATTTCCCTTGTTTGTTTAAAACTTGGCTTAAAGGGGGTCCATGGTAAAGAAAAAGTTAAGAACCACTGGGATAGAACAATCTGGCCTAGATTCAGAAAAAGTGTGAAGAATTATACCTTGAGTTGAATTATAGCTTGAGTTGAGTTGACTTCTGCCTTGTCTGCTGTAATGTGAGTGTTAGTCTTTGTTGACTGTGTAAACTTTTGTGTTCTGTTGGTACTATATGTGCTATAGTAAAGATGCTGCCAAAACCAAAGTGTTGAGGTGGATTAACATCCAAGAAAGGTGTAATGAGAAGAAGAAGACACAAACACCATTCCTCTTCCCCTTACTGCTCAGTTTTGTTTTGAGAGTGTTCCCAAATGCGTGCACATTTTTCTGCAACTTTGCACACTTGGTTGGCCTATGGAGGCATCACCTCAATATGGAATTTGGAATTCACTTTGTGCCAACACAGCTGTCACTGCTTCTGCTTGAGAATGTCAACCATGTGTACATGTATTGGTAAATGTAAAGCTGCTTGCACATACCGAAGCCTCCTCTTCCCCCACCCCGATCTTGGGGAGATACAGCCCTCCCAGATGAATTAGGAACACAGAATGGTGTGGCCAGTAGCTTGAAATAGAAGATTACAGGTTAGACTTTTAAAAACAGCAGGGTTCTGCTGGGATTTCAGCAAGCAAGAGGAGAGTATGGAGTTGGCTCGTCCAAGTCAGAACCAATGAAGCAGATGACTTCCTAACAATAGAATGCTTTTTTTTCCCTTCCACCTGAGCTCTCTCATCATTCGTAGGCTCTTACACTCTGCCCCCTTGCTATAATGAGTGCAGAGCTTTAAAGAAGTAGCCTTCTGGCCTGTAGTCTTGCAGTTGGGAGGTTCTCTGTGGTTTCCTATAAACAAGCACATTGCCCGATTTGGCAAAAAGACTCTGTCCACAGTAAATTAGAAAGTGTGGGCATGCCGTGCAAATTACATGTCATTGTCTAAATTTATGGAGAACAAGACACAGGGATGGGCAAGTGAAGATGCCACTTCCTTGATGCAATCCAGTGCAAAAATATCCAGTAGACTTAGGACAAAGAGTTTTGTCTTGGCCCCGTCATTGCTCCGTTAGTGTGTGCTGCTAGTCCACAGAGCCACTAGTCCACTACTTTCTGTACTGTACTTCAGCTGCTGTTGCTAGAAGGTAGGGAGTCATAAAACATCCACTACCTGTTCAGACTTGTACACATTCCTATCCTGTCTCTCTCAAATCTATCTGTCAAATGAAGAGGGCTTCATTTGCATCTGCAGAGAAAAACATTGGCTTCATAGAACACTGGATCCTGATAAAGCTTATGCGCATTCTGCTGTTGCTTACTTATCAGGGACAAACAAGGTGATAGCTTTGGCACATTTTTTGCAGAGTTGCTCCTGTAAGTGGTAAAAAAAAGTCTGTTGTAGAATATGCTTTTCTTCATCTACATATCTTGTATTTAGAATGCTTCATTTTTGACTGATCATTGGATAGTAAATGAGTTAACAGTTAGGAATACGTATTCTACTAAACATCTAGTTTTACTGTCAGAACTGAAAGCTATGCTTATGCAGATGCCTATATTAGTATTCTTCTTGCTGAACATAAATAATAGAAGTGAAAAAGATGGTGAAAACATAGGCACAATACATTGAAAACAATGCTTTATTTTGAAAGGAAATTTGAATGTTATTACTTAAAATTATGTGGTTTTATGTAGTTTTCAGCATATTTAGGGACAGATGTTACTCTTACAAGAATGTGTTGTAGATACAATAATAATAATACATAGACAGAGAGAGCATCTTCTCACTGAATGACCTTTGAAATGAAAAGATACACCACAATAAAAACATCTGATCTTACTGAGGTCAGTGAGCTTTTTGCCGCTCGAGTGCAAGTTACTCTATAGCATCCTAAATTACCAAAAGCAGATGCCTTCTTTTAAATACAGGAAATATTCTAGTGCTTGTAAGATAGGGGTAGCCAGGAGGGCATGCTTAGAGTACATTTCTGAATGCAATATTGGTCTTTGTGGATCTGCTATAAGAAACTTATCCTGTATTTCTTCTGAAATGCTGGAAGCATATCCCAGCCTCCCAAGGCTGTTGGGTTCTAGTCATTCTGCACCAAACCAGGCCACAGTCTGCCTCCCACCAATGGTCTCCAGTAGGTTTTTGCAACTAATATCGCCTTCTGAATTCTAGACAGAACCCAGCTGGGTCTAGTGTCCTCTAATCTTCATTAACTCTAATTTCATTATTACCTGTCCTTAAATGACCCCAACTTCCCTCTGTATTTCTGTTTACTCCCTTAGGAAATTAATTCCTGTCTCTGGCTTTAACCCATCCATCTTTGTGAGCCCTGAGGGTGAGAGGCCGAGTTAACATTGTTCTCCCTTTCCATCACCAAACTTAACAGCCTACAGTCTGCCAGCAACCAAACTGAATCCTTCATTTGTCTATTTGTTCCACAGACTGTGTTTGTATGTGTACACTGTGCTTCTGTAATAACGTTCAAATCACCTCTTGCTTTTTCTCATATTTCCAAGATGTCTATTTCAGAAACCGTGCCTTCTGCATGTTTATATGTATAAAGGTCTTCTGAGGGAACATGTGACATTCCCAAAGAACTGCATACAGGATTGCAATGCTTTTCAAAGTGTATTTAAGGCTCCCTTGCTTCTTCAGACCATGTACAAAACCATAAATCCTACTAATGTGGGGGAGAATTCAAAAGATAAATCAAGTCTGTGTTGAGGCTGTTAAAGCCAATTTTATTCTGTATGTGTGAAATTGCCAGGAAGGTATTTCCATGTACTAGTTCTTCCCTTGTATGCTTTCCACAAGGTCAGAAAACACAACCTCATTTACTTGCTAGCACTTCCTACCCCTTCCTACTTTATTTTAGTTTATTTCATTTTACAGTTTCCAAACAGCCAAATATCAGGAGACAACAATCAACCAGATGATTGACCATTTCAGCTGTTCTGAGTTACCCATCAAAGAGCACCAGAGCACTAGCAAGTGGAAAATAAAGTTTCCAGAACTGCCTGCTATCCTCCCTCGTCACCTGTAGAGAACACTGCCCTCCAGTTGGGCTACGGATTAAATTGCAGGGCAATAACATTTTATTTCTGACCTGAACCTGACTAATGAGAGTGTTTGCCACTGATCAGAAATAAACTTGGAAGAAAAAGGAGAAGAGGAGAAGGCGGGTGAGGAGGTGAGGAGGAATCCTTTAGCTCTGTGTCTTTGATAAACAGCTGAGGTAATAAACAGGGAGTTTTATGGCCTAACTGCATTTTAATCAATTTGAGCTCTGAGCTACGTTGGAGAGGCTGCTAAGCTATATTAGAATCATGTATGGTTTTATTACATCAAGTTCCTTCCATTAAAGAGGTTGAATGGGAACAGTGCCACCCAGGGCTACAATTAGAATAGACTTTTACACTAGAGGAGCTTTCCAAGGGAGAGAGAAAGAAACCCAGACAGTATCAGAAATATAGATATTGAAAGGAGCCGATTGAGAAAACTAGCTGATTGCCGTTGAACCCCACCCCTTCAAGCCATGGGAGGTGAGGGAAGACTGGCAAACAAGCAGCCAAGCGTCTGAAAAAAAAATGCTTGCCAAAGGAATTTTTCCCCTTGAGAAGACTAACAAGCAGGGCTCAGCCTTAGTTGAGATGTACTATGGAATCAACCCTGAAACTTCCTTTATATATCAGAGCTTACCGTTGGATCATGCACAAAGACAAGGATCACTTTCTCATTGCTGAATGGCCGCAGACAGCTCCCAGTAGCTGGGATTTGAAAGAAGTTTAGGAAGGTGAATAGATAGGTCATTGAGTCAGAATATCTGGCTATGGTTGGATGTTTGACTCCCCGGTGTGCTTCCTAGGAGAACGGCCACCCTGTGTAGCCTTGGGCAAGCTGCAGAGGCCCCAAAGAAGAAGAAAATGCTAAATTGCTTCTACTTTGTACCTAGGGATGTGGTGGTGCTGCCGGTTAAACTGCAGAAGCCTCTGTGCTACAAAGTCGGAAGACCAAGCAGTCGTAAGATCAAAGCCATGTAACAGAGTGAGCTCCCATCGCTTGTCTCAGCTCCTGCCGACCTAGCAGTTCGAAAGCATGCAAATGCAAGTAGATAAATAGGTACCACCACAGTGGGAAGGTAACAGTGTTCCATGTCTAGTCATGCTGACCACGTGACCACGGAAACTGTCTTCGGACAAATGCTGGCTCTACGGTTTGGAACGCGGATGAGCACCGCCCCCTAGAGTCAGACACAACTGGACTATTTGTCAAGGGGAACCTTTACCTTTACTTTGTACCTAGGAAACCCTGGCAAGGATCAACATATGTTTGAATCAACATAATGGCACACCATGTGTGGTGCTGTTCTTACAACTCCTGGGCCCTTAAGGTTAAGGCTGAAGTCCAGTGCGCGGCGACAAAACCGCAAACACTTCTGAAGTCTCCCAGGGTACGTTCTTCCTGTACAAGTAATTGTGCTGTCCGGGTAGGTGGGGCTCGTCAGCCATGGAAGGCAGCCCATCTAGGAGAAGGAAAACTCCAATTTCAAACCTCCACTGCCTTGTGGCTATATCCACTCATGGAAAAGGCTTCAGGAGTTAACCTCGAGGCAAAATCCGGAGCTGGAGTCCCGAAGGCAGCATGTGTCGTTCTGCCAACTCCTGCGACGTTGCTGGAACCAGTTGTATTGGCTCTTGCCTTTCCATTGGACCATTTCAGCAATGTGGAGAGGGGGGATTTGCTGCTTGGGTAACAGCCTATCCTCCATATTACCTTACCCGGGCTTCATGCTCTGGAGAGGACACTCCTCGATTCAGAGCATGTTACCATAGTCTCTCGAGACTGAAGGATGCCTATGAATGATGATTGTGAATTATTTGGCTTCTAAACAAGCTTGACTCTGCCCTCCCCAAAACAACACCAATGGTTAGCCACAGTCTAGAAAGCATTTTATGGAAAATTAATGGTAAGCACTAAACTATTCCCTCCTGCCATACATAGCAATTATTTAGTCAGAGGTGGTGTTCTTATCAACAGGAACTTATGTGATTTCCAGGTATATTTTTGAGAGTACGGTACCAGCAACAGATCAAGTGTCCTCATAGTTTAAGGGAGGGCAACTCTGACCCTCCAGATGCTACTGGTGTGAAGTTCTCAGGCCCAGGCCATTCCTGATTATGCTGGCTAGGGTTGGTGGGAGCCATCAGCATTGGGGGAGTTCATTTGCACACCCTGATCTGGTTCCTAACGTTAGTGGACAAATGCCTCTGAGAAGCTTGGAAATAGTGCATGGTGGAACTTGTCTCCACCATTTTGGAGAAAGGCTACCTAGCTGTGTGGTGGAATTACGCACACATGCTCTGCATGCCAAGTCGCCAATACAAGAATCTCCCTAGAAATGTGTATGACACTGGCAATTGGGATTATTCATGGCATTGATCAGCATAGTCCAAATTGTACTTTATGAAGATTGTTTATAGAAATAACTCTTACACATCTTACAGTGTCCAATGGCTTCTGTCAGGAAAAACAAGTATACTGAGGACAGGTTTACTAATAATAATTGCATGGGATGTTTGTGGAGCAATCTACTTGAGCCGATAATGGCATTCCCATAACAAATGTGTATGTTCGCAAAGGCTTTCACGGCCGGGATCTAATGGTTGTTGTGGGGTTTTCGGGCTCTTTGGCCGTGTTCTGAAGGTTGTTCTGGCTGGCATCAGAGACTGGCGAAACGTTAGGAAGAGCAACCTTCAGAACACGGCCAAAGAGCCCGAAAAACCCACAAAAACCAAATGTGTATGTGTTTTGCATTTTACAATAATGGAAATTGTAGCTCAGTATTGAACCTGAATGTAGCGGTTGATAGTAAGCACCAAGCAATAGTAGTTTGCCCAGGGTCAACCTTTGAGTTTATTTATGGTAGAGAGGAGTCAAATCAAAGCTTTCTTAATTTACATCTTAGAATACCATCTGTCTCTTTCTGTGCCCCATCCCAGTGTTGATGGCTAGAGGGAATTAGGATGGAGTGTTGGCGTTTCTATGATCTGCTAATGCAGAAGACCATCACTAAGGGGACTACATTAGAACAAAGTTTTCTGCTGCATCCAGATGTACCACAACCACACCAAAGGATCAAAAGTCACCCCATCTTGGTCCATTTGTTCAATTCAGTTTTGTAACTGCCACAGATATCCTGGCTTTAGGGATGGGAAGGGATTGCTGAAGGTGGGGGTGGATTATGAAGGAAAATTTACCATCCTAACAAAACTCCACCTTTATACAAACACACACACACTTTCTTTCCTGACCAGAATGACCCAGCAGAGTTCTTGATGCACCAGGCAGGGGCTGGAATGCTCTGCTACCCCCTCTTTTCTACTTAGAACTGATCTGCCCATTTCTTAATTGCCTATTTTTGGTAGCTGTTGCTTTTCTATTTCTCATTATTTCTGTAATTCCATATATTATAGAGGATACCAGCCCCATGGATATGAGCTTCATCTCATCTGCAAAACCAAAAGAAATGCCTAAAACAAAGGGGATGCCATTTTAAAAAAAAGAAGAAGAAGCATAATTAGTCAAAAGAGCTTTCACAGTGCGTGCAAACTGGCTCTTAGCTATCTATGGATATGCTTCAAAGCAGCAAAAGCAGTAAGCCATTTTTCAAAAACAACCCACCCCAATTGTATGTGAATGTGTATATCATGCCCATTTTAGCCTTCCAGTGAACACAGCCAAAACCCAGCATGGCATTACGGCAATTATTGGACATAGATCATACTATATAAAGCATGGAGGAAATGTCTTGGTGTCTAAACTGGCAGCTGACTGAAATTTCCTCCCCACTTTCCCTAAGGTCTGAGGTGTGGGATTCATAAGCCAGGGTCTCGGCTAGAACAGGTGTCTATCGCTGTGTAAACAGCAATTAGGCCCAAATTTCAGACTCCCCCCCACTCCAAATCCCTATCTGAGGAAAAGCCCAGGAATAAATAGTTGCTGTAACGGCCAGGGGTATTGTGTAGCATTATAGCCTCCAGCTGGGCTATTACATACTATAGACGGGTGAAGAATACGAGCACCTGACAGATGTGTTCTGTTAGCTTCATTAGGAAAGAAACAAAGAAACTCCTCAATTAATAGCAGTGGAGCCAAAGGGAGGGGGTGGGAGGAATCATAGCCTGTTATTTAAACAGAGTCAGGGAGCTTTTCACTGGTGGCTTAATATGGTTCATTAATAAAAACAGCTTTCTGAATGCCCAGTTTAAGTCAAAAGAAATCACTAGCATTTTTTCCTCAGAAAAGGAAGGGCAAAATGACAAACTACAGTTGTTACATTCGCGTCAGGGTTGGAGAGGAGGAAGGGTGCCCCATCTCAAGGACCCCTTTAACCTGTATGGCTGCTTGTTTTTCACATTAAGTAGCAGAGCAGTCCTCAGAAGCTTCCTGGGGTCACATCAAGAATTTAGCTGAATGCTTTGCTGGGATTATATAACCATTTCCAATGACTTCCCCAAGAAGCATTCGCTTCAGTCAACAATACCAGTGATTTACAAAGTATTGAAAACCAGCTCTTACTACCATGGAAATATAATCTGTCCACAGAGCCAGCTGATGTTTTATACTTATTATTATTCCTATTTCAAAGATTTAGAAACCCTTGAAATCATGTTATCTTGCATTCCTCTTCATATCATTTCATGAGAACAATAATTTACAATTTCTTTTATTTACAAATGGTGCACCACCAAGACAAATATAGAAAGACTATATTTTTTTCACTGCACAGATTACATACACTTGCACAGATATCTAGAAACCATGGCATTTTAAAAAAACTTATTAAAGGTAAAAATATTATAAAGAACTGTTGCATCTGATCTTCTACAATGCACAAGGGGGAGACCTAGTCATTTTTAGCATTTTTAAAAGCATTCTTGCTCTTTTAGTGTAGAAAATCAGTTTCAAAAGTGATGCATTCTAAAGACTGCTGAGGTTATTGCTATATCAACAAACTATAAAGTTGCTTTTTAAAAAACATTGTTTTAAGGGTTGGGTGTAGGGATAGGGAAAAAAGGAGCATGGGATAAACAGGGGGTGCAAATCAACATAAACATTTTAAAATACTCTTTATCATCTGTTACATTTCATAGGTACATAAGTTCCCGGTACAACTTAGTTATGATATGCATTCTATTTCTAAATTGATCATAGGCTTTCAATTATCAAATATCAAATTGCATTCTATTTCTGTGCCAGTCATAAAATTTATGCCAACACTCCTCATGGTTCATCTTTCTTGTTGGAACTAACCATTCTGATAATTTATCCATTTCTGCCATGTCCAGAATTTTTGCTATTAACTCATCTTGTGATGGATTCTCCGGATCTTTCCAATGTTTAGCAAAGAGAACTCTGGAAGCTGTCAAGATATGGGTGGCTAAATATGTTCTAATTGGTTCTATTGAGTCCAGAGGTATGTTTAGCAGAAAGAATTCAGGAGTTACAGTTATCAGACCCTCTAGAACCTCTTGCAAAAGCAGTTCAACTCTTTTCCAATATTTTTGGACTTTCCCACATAACCACCGCATGTGACAGAAAGAACCTTCTTTTTGTTTACATCTCCAACAGAGGTTTGTAATTTTTACATCCATTTTGGCTAGTTTTGTGGGATTTACATACCATCTGTAGAACATTTTATGTATATATTCTTTAAATGCTTGGTAAGTTTTATATTGTTTTTCCATATTTGTTCCCACTGATCCAAACTTATATTATGCCCAATATTCTGTGCCCACCTTATTATACATTCCTTAACCACCACCTCCTGGGTATCAAAATCTAATAACAAATTATATAGAGCTATAATATGCTTGTCTTTGGTATCCAGGAGGATTTTATCAAAGTATTGTCCACATAGAAACCTTGTTGCTTATCTTTACCATATCTTGAAATTAATTGGGAATGTGACTACCAGTCCATATCAATTCCCTGCACTAGTAATTCATCTTTGTTTTTCAGTGTCCATCTGGTTTTAGAACTTCTCTATATCTTAAGATTTTCTTGCTTTCTCTCAAATTTGGAAAAGAAAATTCCTCCGCTGGTGTTACCCAAACATAGTATTTTGGCATACATCTGTCTTTACTCCAAGACCATAGTAAAGATTTTTCTCAAAATATAATTATTAAATTGTTTAAAATCGTTCACTCTGCTGTACCAAAGAAAGGCATGCCACCCCCATTTGAAATCATGACCTTCCAATTTTAACAGTCTTTGATTTTCCAATAAAATCCAGTCTTTAATCCACATTAATGAGGCTGCCCTATAATATAGCAGCCAGTTCGGGAGACCCATTCCTCCTCTCTGTTTCAGATCCTGAAGTGCTTTTAATTTTATCCTTGGTTTCTTCCCTTGCCAAACAAACTTAGAAATAAGCTGGTCAAATTCTTTAAATATCGATTGTTTCAATATCAATGGAATGTTTTGAAATAAAAAGATCATCTTTGGTAAGATATTCATTTTAACTGTTGCAATCCTGCCGATCATTGTTAATTGTAGATTTCCCCCATCTAGTCAGGTCTTTCATTATTTCTTCCATCAATTTCAGGAAATTATCTTTAATTAAGATACTTTTTTTGTAAAGTTTATTCCAAGATATTTTACTTTCTTTCCCTCCTGGAAATTTGTAAAATTCAGGAGGTCATCTATTACTTTACATTGCATGTTTTTAGATAGAATTTTTGTCTTTCTAT